>NC_089752.1:77405786-77418286 GCF_040412425.1 Macrobrachium rosenbergii | reverse complement strand
GACGTAGTAATTGCGTCATGAGTTTGGGTGGAGCGTTGTGCTTGCTTTGCCACGCCTATGAAGCGCTGAGCGTATTATGTGTATATTGTATTTTCTTTTTTTTTTGTAGCAATCTGCGGTACGCATCGGCGTGTATTATGTAAGGGTGATATTTGATTGTTGCGTTGTTTCTGGGAACTTTGATAATTGGGTTGTATTCTATCTGATATTTATGAGTTGCGGGGTGCAAAACGTTTTTGCACAAGTGTGAATGCACTTCTTGGTTTTTGTAGTCACACACGTATGTGCGTGTAGGTAGAATGTGTATGGGTATGTAGGCTATGTATGTGTGTAGAGCGCTTGCATTTGCTTGAATGACACTTTCTGTTTGGACAAAGGGAAGTGTTGTTCCAGCAGTTTTTGCCGTTGGAGACAGAGCGAGCCTCGAGATGTGCTGTTAAGCACTTTTTCTGTAGGCGTCATCAGGCCTTCGATGAGGATTGAGGGGGTAGTGAAGAGGGGGTGTTGCTGCTTTGTAAGAGGGTGGGAAACAAATTTCTTAATCTCTCTCTCTCTCTGTGCCTGAGAAGCGCTTTCCCGTGTCTTTTTTTTTATGGCCTTTTATAGCTTGGCCTTGGAAGAAGTGAACTTGACCTTTTTTTTTTTTTATTTGACTGACTAAAGAATAATCAGCTGTGCACGTAAACAGCACTTGTTTTTTTTTCTCACTCTTTTTCGTTCCATTTGATTTGGAATTTTAACTGTAAGGGGTTGCTAATTGTGAATTTAATCTTTGGAATGTAGTTTGATGATGGGTTTAATTCGCTGAGAATTTATTTAAGGGATTACTTAATAGTAAATGTAGTTCTTGGATTTACGTAATTTTGAATTTAATTAAGGGTTTAGTTAATTTTTTTTTTGTATTTTATGGTGGGTTTTGTAACTTTTGGTTGTTTGTTTCGAGAACTTTGGATTTGATTGTAATTTTAATTAAGCTGGGATTTAATGATAACTCCGGGTTGAGTACCTTTCTTTTGAGTTTCGGGGATTAATTGTAGAGTAAAAGGGATTTAACATTGTAATTTTTTGTGTTGTATGGGAATTTCTGTTAAGGGAAGTTGTTTTGCTTTTGTTTTGTTTTGATAAAAGGTATACTTTTACGGGACCTTGGGAATTTTTACATTTGCGATTAGCCAAGAGTAAGTTTGTGAATTTAAGTACAAATATGAGGAGAGGTAGTAGTGATCAGAGTCTCCTTAGAGCAGCCTATGGTTGTGTAGGACGCGGAAATCCAGTCCGCGGTCCGAGGAATTTGTTCGCAAGTCATAATACCCCAAGACTGATGGGTGGCTTGAGTTCTAGGATCCCACGGGGTCGTTGCTTTAACTGTAATTTGCAGGGTCACATCAAGAGATTTTGCCGTGTTAGGTATTGTAGTAGTTGTAATAGTAACGATCATCCTTGGTGGTCTTGCCCGTCTCGGAGACAGTATAACAGACCCGCATTCCAGAATTTTGGTAGCCCAGATAAGGAAGTACCTCACGTGAATTGCTCAAGCGGATCTGGTAATCGACAGACATTGTCGAAAGACCAGTCATTTGAACAGGAAAACTGCGATATTGGACTTTTAGGAGAAGCCGTAGGGTTGAAGCCTGTTATAATTCGGTCTGTACAGGGAATAAATGTAAGGGTTTTTCTTGATACAGGTGCCTCCATTAACCTGATGAACGAAGAATTGTTCAGATCAATGTTTCCCGATCGATTTTTGAGACCTGCGCAGGAAGCTGTATGCGACGTTCAGGCAAATAAATTAAGAGTTCTGAGTTGTTTGGACATAGATTTGTCCATTGGGTGTAGATCTTTCATGGAACCATTTCTGGTTATAAGAGGATGTGCTTTGGGAAATGCATTGTTGCTAGGCCATCCGTCATGTCGGAGACGAAAGATATCGGTTCATACAGGAGTTTCCGGTATAACTGTGGGGGTGCCTGGTGTGTTTGTACCGTATGAGGGGGCAGATGTGAGTGTAGTGAGTGAGAATGTCTCGCGAGTACATGAGGGTCCGGGGCTGAATGATGAACATGTGTCGGGGACGAGAGGTGCTATAAGGGAGTTTTGGCTGATGATGTGGTGCTTGAATGAAGGTATGGTTGCGGTGGTGAAGGTGCGAGTGAAAGGTGTGAAAAAGTCCAGAAAGATGTGCGTAAATGAGGGTAGTGAGAAGTTGAAAGGAGTTTTGTGTGCGAGATCGGTAAATGTTGTAACGAGGTCAGGGGTAACTTGGGTGGAGTTGTTAAACTGTAACGATACAGTTCGTAATTATCAAAAGGGTACTTACGCAATCGACTTCGTTGAATGGGTCGATGAAGGTACTTCAGTGAACATTGTTGGGGATTTTTGTTCTTTCTCAGAAGTAGATTTACAGGCTAGAAGGCAAGTGTTTAGAGAACACTTGTCGAATACGGATTACAAAGAATATGCTGAGGGTGTAGAAGATGTTTTAGCCGAATTTGCGGACATGTCGCACTTAAAGGAGACAAGTTAGGCGTAACGAATGTGTTAGAACACAAGATTCAGTTAAAGGACAAGACTAAGAATATTTTTGTTCCTTCATATAGGATTCCTTTTAAGATTAGGGAACAGGTAGAACAAGAAGTAAATAGGTGGGAAGATGAAGGCATCGTTAGGCCTAGTTCATCTCCCTTTAATTTTCCATTGCTTGCAGTTCCCAAGAAAGATGGCTCAGTAAGAGTTTGTGTAGAGTTTAGGAAGTTAAATGAGAAAACCATTCCTGATCGCTACCCTGTGGCGTGTTTGCCAGATTTGTTCTGTGAGATAGGAGGTAAGCGGATCTACTCTTCAATTGATTTAATGCAGGGATACCTTCAAGTTCCGTTGTGTGAGGAGAGTCGAAAGTACACGGCCTTCTCTTTGCCAAAGGGCATTATGAATTCACTCGTATGCCTTTCGGTTTGACAGGCAGTCCGATGACTTTTACCAGATTGATGAATACGGTTTTGCATGACATGTTAGGGAAGAATGTCCATATCTATATGGATGATATCTTAGTTGCGACTGATACCCTGGAAGAACATCTAGAAGTTCTTAGGGAAGTTTTTAGAAGACTTAGGTTAGCCGGTTTGAAGATAAAGTTAGCTAAGTGTAATTTTCTCAAGAAGCAGATAGTATATTTAGGACATGTCATTTCTAAAGAGGGTGTCAGAGTAAATGATGATAAGGTTAAGGCAATTGTAGAGTTTGCTACACCCAAGACTAAGGAGCAAGTTCGGTCATTTTTAGGCATGGCGGGATTTTCCCGTAGATTCGTAAAGGGTTTCTCGGTTATAGCGTCGCCATTGACAGATATTCTAAGGGATGATGTGCAGTTTGTTTGGGAAGAGCATCAGTAAGTAGCTTTTCAAACCATTAAGAATGTTTTAACAAATCCCCCAGTCTTGAAATTCCCAGTTTTAGAACATCCATTCACGTTAGTAACGGACGCTAGTAGTGTCGGGATAGGCGCATGCCTTATGCAGAAATTCGATGGAAAACTCCACCCGATTGCTTTTTACTGTAGGAAGTTTAAGACACGAGGTAGTAATGAGCACCTCATGTCGGTGGTTGATAAGGAGGCGTTTGCCGTGGTATCGGCCCTCCTACACTTTAAAGTCCTCATTATGGGCACTCAGATAGAGGTTTTGACTGATCACAAGCCGTTAGTGGATCTTTTTAATAAACCAGATCTTTCACCCAAAAGAGCCCGATGGCTTCTAACTATCAGGGATTTTGATGCTAAAATAAAGTATATAGAAGGTAGACAAAATGTTGTAGCAGACGCCCTTAGTAGAAGATTTTCTGATGAGCAAGGTACGCATGTATGTAATGTATCGGGAGATAGCATTGACTGGGATATTAGTCTGGTAGAAAACAAACAGGATGAAGATGAGACCTTGAGAGATGCAAAAGCATTTCTTAGAGGAGAATTTGTTAGGAAGGGATATAAGCTGCCTTTTGCGGGGCTTGAATTAGAGGGTAATTTGTTAGTTAGGAAGATTAGATACAGACTGAGAAATAGCGAAGATAAGGGCGATACGACGCAAATAGTTGTTCCCACGAGCCTGGTACCTACGGTGTTAGATATTGTCCACAATAGGTCTATTACTCCTCATCTAGGGATTGAGAAGACGTATCAGAACGTACGAGGACAATTCTTTTGGAAGAATATGTCAAGAGATATAGGAGACTTTGTTAGAAGTTGTTCAGTTTGTAACGCATGTAGCCTAAGCCATCTAGGGTCGTTTCATGTAAACTAGGTTCATTCCGATTCCTACCAGACCTGCAGAAAGAGTCCACATGGACATCTTGAGTAATTTCTGTGAATCTAATTATGGCCATAGACACCTGTTGGTGGTCGTTGACGAGTTAACTAGGCTTGTAGAAATTTTCCCGTTGAAGCATTAAACAGCAGAGGAAGTAGCGATAGCGTTCTTTAATGGGTATATTTGTAGATATGGGGCGCCTGTTGTATTAATCACGGACAACGGTCGGGAATTCGTAAATAACACTATGCAATGTCTTGCAAATGTAGTAGGAATGAAGAAAGTTAATATTATTCCATATAGACCAGAAGCGAATGGCTTGTGCGAACGAGCAAATAGAATGGTTATTGAAGCTCTTAGAATGACCGTGGGAGGTAATGACCCAAATTGGGACCGCTATATTTCACAGGTCCAGCATAGTATAAATGCAATGTTTAGCGATACTATTGGAATGTCTCCCAATGAAGCGCTTTTTGGGTACCCAGCGCGAGGCGCATTTGATCTATTGCCCATTCCGACAGGTGATGAGGTTGTAAAATCGCTTATTTCAACGGCGAAAGAGATATGCGCGCCTTGCTAAGAATCTTGAGATGAAAACGCAAGACATGTTAGATAGGAGTAATGCAAAGCCAGATAGAGTCAAAGTGGCTGTTGGAGATAGGGTTTATTTAAAGATAAATGTCAGGAATCAGCTAAACTATAAGTTGGATCCTAAGTTTGAAGGTCCGTTCCGGGTTGTTGAAGCAAAGAAGGGAAATAGATTCGTTATTCTGGATGAAAACACGGGTGTGTCTCGTTTGACACATATTTCTAAGATTAGTAGCATGGATGCATTCCTGGGTTGTATTGTTGTTATGATAATGGGTAGTTACGGGTCGTTTTTTTTTTCCTTTCGGGTTTTAATGGGTTGTAAATGGGCATGACTTGTAGTTTGTTGTAATTCAGGAGGACGTTACTCCGTAGAGTTTTACGAATCTTTAATAATTCGGGTTCATTGTGATTTCTGATGTAAACTGCAGTACTTGTGTAAATTGTGTGCAGAATACCGTAGAGTTTTGTAGATATATGAATTTGAGTTTTTGTTTTTTTATGGGTCGCAACTGCGGTTAGGGATTTCATCGTTCGCACTTGGCGATAGAGATGGGTTACTTTGAGTTAATGGTTTGTTTTCATATGACTTTGGGAATTGTGACATGGGCTAATCTCATACGATATTTGACCCGTGTGTTATTATGGTAGAATGTTATGATGTGTTTTGTCGTCTGACGCAATATCTTTGAATATAGAGTTACAGAATAAGGGTTTGTTGTTTAGGATTTTGTTTTTGGGGAGGTATTTAGTATATCGGACCGAACGGGTCTGCTCTTTTACGGGTTGGGATATGTCAGTTAGGATTTAGGAGAGGTTTAAGAAGATTTTGATAGGGATATCGAATTCGAATATTTGGGATTTTTCAGTTCTCTTTTAAAATATAAGGGAGCTGTGCCATGAGTAATTGTAGTTGTTAGGATCATAGGAGCGATTGCCATTAAGTCAATTGCTATTGTGCTGAGAATTAGTCAGGTATTGAGCGATATTCGTTAACCGGAGTAGAACCTTGATGTCTTTTATGAGATATGATACCTTTCAGATGTTTAGGATTGCCTTTCGTTATTCAGTGTATGGATAGGATTCTCGAGTACTTTTTTCTGTTGGATAGAATTTTTATGAGTAGTTCCTTAGAGTTAGTGTACTTGATAGTGAGTTGACTGTGGAAATTCCTGGTACCAACTTGGAATTGTTTCACATTGAGAACATATGACCTTTGCACTAGTAGTCTTATTTGGTTCAGTAATAATATGGTATAGGGAATAGACGAGTTACTTTTTGATATGACTGTTGATATGACCGACTCACGGGAAATACCACTCCCTCGCAACGGAGATGTTGGAATATATTCACCGTCCTCAACATATGAGAAAGCTGTCAACGTTACTTCTGCACTTTGGTGAGACGATCCAGGGTTTTGGAGAGATGTCGGGCAGGATGTCTTCACGTTGCCGTACTTTCGAGGAGACGTTGGGTTGGCGAAAAAGGATTCGCGAGCGCCACATTCAACATGGGCTTGTGCAGTTGCGAGCCATTCATCTTTGTCGGATTGCTGGGAGACGTAGGAACACTTTCAGCTTGGACTGGTGCAGTCGCAAGCCTGTCATCTTGGTTGGATCACCGTGGGCGTGCGCAGTCTCAGGCCTTTCAGCGTGAGGCAGTACCAGGAGTGAAATCGTTTAGATTAATGAGTTTTTGAATGAACTGATTGTGCTATAATATCGGTGTTATAAGATATATATAAGTTCTGCACCTAGAACTTTTGAGGTGGGGTCCACCTCAGGTGCGTGGACCGAGCAACTGTAAGTGCTCGCGAAGGTGACCTTTGAAAAGTTGGGTCAGCTATTCGCAGAGTCCATTTTGACTATACACAGCCGATAGGAAAGTGCTGAACCATTCGCATATCACAGAAAGTCGCAAAAGGCTCCTTGGTGACAGGACATGGCTGGCAAATGCGTTTTCAGCAAAGAACGTTCTAAGCTGAACCAGTTACAAAATCCGGTTTTGAAGAAAGCATTTCGATAATGTATGTGTGTGTACGTGTACTTCTTGACGCCTTGAAATACAGAGGCGTGTCTTGCCGAACTTTGACCTCAAATGATGTCACGGAAAAGTACGTTCGTTCGTGCATTGCATAATGAATATAATGGGTGGGACCGTTGATTAATCGGGCATTGCGATCCGATTTCTGTGTGTTTGACAATGTGAGTGATTTTTCACATGAAGGCTGTCCTAGAGGACTTGTGGAGTGAGTAGAACTCGTATACGTTTTTAGACTTTATTTTCAGAAGTATGAACACAAACGTTACCTCCGGTGACAGTGAAAAATGTTTCTGCAATTTTTACATTTTCTGATTTTTTAATGCGACGTTTGTTCTTTCACAGGTATTCCTTTCCTTTTTCCCTCTCTCCCTCCTGCAAGGAAGGGAGTGGTATGACGTTTTTTTGAGACGACCTGCTTTTATTAATTGACCTGTTGGTGTTTATGGGTTACTGTCTGAAAAAGCTTTATTATTAGGATCAGTTAATGGCGGGATATAGAAGAGAAGAGATGGTGATCTATTCTCTCCTTGTTATCTCCGCTCTGCTGTATATGTATCGGACTTGAACCATTTGCATTAAGAACTATCAATCTACTTCGATAGTTATATTACTTAAAATCTATTGCCTACAGTCTTCTATAAGTATACTGTAGATGCTTTCACTTTATCGAATGAAATGTTTGGGATATTTGTATTAATTCTGTGCGAACTCATAAGATTAGTTTTAAAAACTGCACTTCAGTGTTGTGGTGTATATAAAAGCAAAATGTAAATATGTATTGAAAATTAAAGGTGCGGACTGTACTGAATTTTCTTATTTGTGAAACCTCTAAATGAAGAAACTTTATGGCCTACCAAGCATTATGCAATCAGTTATACTAGTATAAAGCTATATTTTTTTATCTTTATCAATTTGCTGTTATTAATACTGACAAAGTTCTCCCTTGCCGGGAGTTAACTATGAATAAAACTGGGTAAATATTTTTTTCTAAGCTTTTTTTTTTTACATAGATATGAGTGAAAGCTGATAAGATTATGCAAATACAGATACCTCTGGCGTAAAACAAAAATCCTGTAATTTCTGGCAATAGCCACTAAACTGAAGACATAACTATCAACTGTCTGTGTAAACACTAAGACGCTGAATGGATAATTTCTCTTAAATTCCAATGAATGTCATCATCTTGCATTTTTAAATACAGGAGGATTCTATTCTAACAAAAGGGGAGCAAATGTAAGACATTTGTACTAAGCTGGCATATTGCTATATGATCAAAGAGGATTCCATCTATAGTATCTCTTGAAAATCTATGTGATGCCTTTTTGCTCACTGCATAGAAATGAAAGCCATTTTATTTTAAAATGAAAAATATATTGCTCATGTCGACTGAGTTTTTGGTCCTTTGTGATAACGGTCTTTCCCGCCCTGTCGCAGCTGAGGTTCCTACTGAAATAGCACAATTTGTTTTAATTTCCTACCATTAAATGAAGCACCCATTGCATGTTGAAGATAGGTGTAGACGAGGGACGCATATAAAAGTAACTGCTTACATAAATCCACCCGCTCAGAATAAGTGATCTTCAAACCACTGGAATTTTTATATTGTGTTTAATAATTTTGGACTTCAACAGAAATTTTTAAATACCTTCAACAGGGGTCTTTAAACCTTTATTATTACTACCAAAACCGTGAGAAAGAAAGAGAAAGGGGGAGTTTTTTTACAGATGTGTATATATGAAACTGGAGATGAGTAGAGTATCTTAATGTCGAAGATATTTGAGAGGTGATTAAATTCTGAAAGAGTATCCTTGATACTTGCATACAAAAGTTACATTAGTAAGTATTTTAGTTGTTATGCGTCATATGAGAGTCGAATTTTTTTATTTAAATTATCAGTTTGGTGTAGTTCCGCCAAACCAGAGTTAACAACGAATAAAAAAGTTAGTTCTCTTACAAACAGTTTTTTTGTCTTGCTTTGTATTAACTATATATGAGCCAGTTCTTACGAAGAGATAATGCATTATGGGTAGGATCTTAAATGCAAATACATTAAAAATTCATCGTTCAAGTAAATGTAATGGAGATCACAACAATACCTAGGAGCGAAAAGCTAGTTGAATGATTTACGGTCCTTTCACACTTGCCTGAAAAAAAAAAAAAAAAAAAATCCTGTAATATCTCGTGTCTGGTACAGCAGTGCAGACGGAACCCTCTGATGGCTAAGAGAAGAAACAATATCTATGAAGCCAGCTAGGTACTTTTCTCTTGAGATCCAACAGAAGTCATCAGCTTGCAATTTTACTGCCTGGTTGATTTCATTTCAGCGAATGGGAAGGAAGTGTTTAGGCAACATACATAAATCGCCATTGCTACTAATCACATTACTTTAGTTCTCTCTATGAAAAGTCTTTAAGAAATGGGAAGAGTAAATTTGCACATTACATGCAAAGGAAGGTCATTTGCTCTTAGTGTGGAAAAATGTATTCTCCATGATGGGGGATTTTTTTTTTACCGTGATACTGGCGAGGTTCTTATTGAGACCTCCTTTTGTTTTCCTTACCTCAAATAAATGGGTTATTCATTGCATGTTGAAATATTGAAATATGTGTAAGAGAAGGATTCAATACATTAGTAACTACATGCAGATAAAACTAACCGTTCAGAATATGTTACCTTGAGACCTTTATAAATGTGATATAGTGTTAATTAGTGGTGGGATTTAAGAAATATTCATTAACACTCTTAATCGTGGTCTTTATTCTGTATTACAACAAGAACATGCAGAGGAAAAGAGATTTCAGAAGATTTTTATAGATGACTCTAGCGATGAACATAGTTTGTATTCTTATTGAAGCATAGTTTCATGCCTGATAATAAATTTATCATCCGCAATTTGCTCCACGATTTTCAGCATTTAGTGGCTGGCTTAATGTACTATCATACGAAATCCGTGTTGCTGTGGCAATTGAGTTTAACAACTCTTTTTTTACTGTATCTATAAAACTTATAGATACAGTAAAGAAGCGGTGTTAAACTCAATTGCTACAGAAACTCAGATTTCGGTGACAGTACATTAAGCCATCCACTAAATGCTGAAAATCGTGGCACAAATAAAATCAAAAGGCAGACACATTTCAGCAAATTAAGTTGGCTTTTCGAATAATTAGCAAACTCATTAATAACACGATCTCCCCCCCCCCCCCTCTCTCTCTCTCTCTCTTGCTATCAGGCAAAAGCTATCAGTGTTCGATGAGAAGATTTACAAGTTGAACCAGAAAGTAATGGAGAGAAAACAGACTGACAACATTTTATGAACTGTAATTGCAGCAGTGATTTTATTTATCACCTTAAGCTGCACTCACTGTGGTCGGTATACCTTGGTTTCTCAGTCTTGGAGCTATGTTGCTTCTCTTATTTATGCATAACATTTCGCTTCCCTTTCTTCCTTTTATTTTTACGTTTTTTTTTATTAAAATATTTTGTATGTTAACACATAATTGTGATTAATTGTAGATGTTCTGTTTTGATATTGATTTGAACCATCTCCCATGTTCATACTGATTTTTGCTATCTGATACACACACACACACGTATATAATATATATATATATATATATATATATATATATATATATATATATATATATATTATATATATCTGTTTAAATATATATAATCAATCATATTATATATATATATAGATATCTGTGGAAGGGCCATCTTTATTGGTTCTTCTGTTTTAAGAATCAATCATCTTACTTCATTAAGATATCTGTGGCAGCCGTGGTTCTTCCTTGGGTCAACAAATCACTTCTCCTTTGTCAAACTTCCCTCACTAAATCTATCTTCACACAAAGGCCTACTGAAATGAGACACTGATGCACAAAACTAGACTTTATTTGCAAATTTAACGAAAGTGATTCAGCAAAAGGTACGGTCATGAAATGGAGTGGTTCACACCCCCTATCAATGAAAAACATAACTAGAGGAAATACGGTTTCACAAACAAGCATAGTCAATATTCTGTTCAGCAATATTAGTGAATAACACCCTGGTCATCAAGCAAAGTAATAAGGTCATAAAGACCACAATAAATGGCATATCATTTGTAAGATTAAAAATGCACTTCCAAATATTTGTCTTCCCAAGACGATGTTCAATTCCTGTTGAAAGAAACATTTAATTATATTAAAAACCTGGAATGAATGTACATATTAAAAACAGAAAAATGTACAAATGGGCAAATTCACTATGTAGACATCGTTCAGTTTCACTGCTTCCAAACCGGGGGTTTTCCTTCTAAAGTCTGGAAAAGATATAAATGTCACTGGGCAATCCTACTTACTTCTATGGCCGTAAATAAAGTATCTTCATAGTGGCGGTTTCTTTAAACACTACAGTCTAAAACACCTATCAGCCATTAAAGATCAAGGCAGTCTCCCCGTGAGAGTCACTGTTCCTCTCATAAATATCTCATGTGATATTGCACACACACACACGCACATATCCCACAGGAACCTGCTCACTTCCGGCGCATCAGTTCAATGTCCTATCATGCTGTTTCCATGTGATTAGACCACTATAAAATAGTTCTCTGCATCCGTCTGAAGGAATTCCAATGTCAGCACAAATGCACCTGCTGTGAACAGCCACTGACAGGTCATCACATAGTACTCCTGTTGTCCAAAAACTTAATATATATATTCTTACAAATTTATCCCTCCGTCATCTAGCAGCCAATGCGTCATTTATCCTTTGATTCATTTTCTCCTTCCATTTGACTATGGGGGCAAGAAAACATGGCGGTTGTAATAGAATCGAGCGTATTTTCACCCAGAGAAAAGCAGTTAAAGCCAGTGTTTCACTCATGTAGGGGTAGGCTCCCACCTTAGCTGACCTGGGATCTGGGGAGTCACCCCCATCATGTGATTGCTAGGGCATGGGGGAGACATAGCCGGGCTGTGAGATGGATAGGATCTTAACCTCTAAGTACTTAATCTTAAGGTCACTTTTCCTCCACTCCTTTGCTGGCTGTATGACTTTTGCAGATTAATGTCAGGCCTACCCATCCACACAAACAACTATGGAATGCGCACTGTTCCCCGAGAAGAGCAGAGGCCTCCAGAATCCTGCCACAGACGCATGTCCAGCACTCCCTTCCTTCTCCGCTGGTGAACACTAACTTCGGTGACCGACCGAGTCTATCATGTTTGGAGCCCACATCTGTAGATCAGGTACGTTGATCGCAAGTAGTAGTAGGCCAGCCCTTTCCCTCCCCGCTGAAATTCCTTGATTTTTCCATTCCTTCAAACTTCAATTTCTTCCTCCACAAACGCATTCCCTTTGTTAAGTCTCCCTACTTTGAGCAGCCCGTAAATTGCCCCATGACTTGCTTTGAAACCAGTCTAATATGATTCAGTGATAAGTGTTCCAATATCCCTTCCCCAGTGCAAATTAAGGGCAAATTAGTCTAAGTGATATAAGTGTTTGTTTCCTCCCCATGTGGTGAGTTATGGTTTAATGGATAGCAGGGAAACTTCCTTGCTCTTCCACGTTGTACTAACTCCGGCC
>NC_089752.1:77375786-77403286 GCF_040412425.1 Macrobrachium rosenbergii | reverse complement strand
AATAATAATTGCATTAAAACAGTGACACACGCCATCTTAAATATGTTTCTTACATACGCCACTATTTGACGATTATTACTGTCCCGGAAACAATTTAAACTTCCATTGGATAAAGATTTTGACAGTTTACTACGGGAAGAGAGGTGAATATTCAATTAAGTGAAATCTATAAGAGACTGTATCGTATATTTAGTTAATATTATATTGATTAATTATAATCAGCACTTCCTCTGAAATAAACCATACTTGTAATGAACAACAGCAAAAACACATCAATAAAAAAAAATTACTTTGAAGAAGAAGTAATACAATGTTCAACTACATTCTAAAACAAATTTTCAGCTCATAATCCGACAATAATTATTTAGAGATTTAAAAAAAAATATGAGCGTTTATTCCTGAAGAATTCCAAATCATTATAGACTATCAGAAGATTTTCCTCGGACATGCAAGCGTAGAATAATGAGCCGGCCATGATCAATGTATAACGACGCAGTCTTTTCCAACTGAACTTCCACCATTTTGGAATTTTATTGTAATTCTAATTTTCAGCAAAGCAGGCGAGAATATCGTTTTCCATCACCCCTTTTTTTCACTGAGGAATTTAGGAATCCTTGTATAATATATTTGGAATTTCGCTCTGATTTCTGTCCCTTAAGAGGCTGACCGACAATGCTCACTTCGGCGTTGAGACCTTTCCTCATTTTCTTCTCAATTTCTATTTGATTGAAAGCAATCAGAGGCTTCTTATTATTGATTTTTTTTCCAGTAGCCGAAGTTATTGCAATAATAATAATAATAATAATAATAATAATAATCCTACTCACTATACGCAACCTCTTTCAACACTGATGCTGCATAAGCTTGGAAGGAGGTTAAATTTAGGTGACCATAAGGAAAGTCCCTGGAGATGGGACTTGTCGTCTTGACCCTCTCATTTGCATATTCTATTATTCTATTAGTATCATGCAGCACCTTTTAATTGAATGAAACAACGGTTATTAATTTTAAAAAATCCTCGCAAACACAATATATAATTTTTTTTTTTTAAATATGAAGTGATTAACAGCAAGTTTCATACGACCGAGTTACGACTGTTATACAGACTGCCCTACGTGGAGAAGGATTTCAATACACAAAACCCACTTTTATATAAAAATTATATAATAGAGATACTGCGAATCTGTTTTATGGCAAAGGATATAATACATGAGTCAACACAAGGTCTTAAAACATAGGTTCGTATATTCCGTAAAAGAGGCGCCGTGGCTGAAAAATTCTTCTAGAAATCTTGCTATGTAAAAATGTTCATATACGTTATCGGTTAAAATGAAATTATTTGGATGATGCTGAGTTACTGTAAAGGGAACTGGTAATAATATATTACGTAGCTGAGACTCAAGACTCGGGTTTCTATCTTGCCTCCTAAGTAATTTTCAGACTCATTCAACTTTATGACGCCTTCGGGTATCGGGAAGTATCCTTTCCTTACCATAAAGATGGTAGGTGGAAATTGACTTTAGGATAAAATATTGGCGTATCCCCTTTTATGGCAAACCAGGAAAAATTCTATATTGGAAATTCATCTTTTCCAAACCTCCTCTTTTTCACAGTTTTATCATTTACTTCTTCAAAACATATATAAATACATATATACTGTATATAGAAATAAACATTATATATATATATATATATAATATATATATATATATATATATATATATATGATGTCTTTATATATAAACGCACACACACACACACACACACACACACACACACACATATATATATATATATATATATATATATATATATATATATATATATATATATATATATATATATATATATATATAAACAATCCCACAGGAAAAGATGGGATATACACTAGTCATGCATCTACTGTGATTTTTTAAGGATATATATATATATATATATATATATATATATATATATATATATATATATAGAATCTACTGGTCACTTTTACCAGACACATATGTAATTCTAACAGCCACAATGCCCTCTTAACCCTTCAATTCTTCTTTATATATATATATACATATATATATATATATATATATATATATATATATATATATATATATATATATATATATATATATATATATATATATATATATATATATATATAATATATATATATATATATAAAAGATATGTATGTATATATATATATATATATACATATATATATATATATGCATCTACTGTGATATTTTTATATATATATATATATATATATATATATATATATATATATATATATATATATATATATATATATATATATATGTGTGTGTGTGTGTGTGTGTGTGTGTGTGTGTGTATACATAAACACATCACCGCAAACGACACATAAAGCAATGCCAAATTCCGCTACCCCTAGCTTTCAAGTGTTTTATATTCGGCAAATCACCCATCTTCAGCCTCCCTTCTCATAGCCCTACACCTGAGTCTTCTAACTCTTGCGGTGCCCACTAGAGCCCAGTTCACATCATCAAGTACTGTTCTCCGAGGGGCTGTGCAACGGACATTTCTAAGCCAAGCCCTTTGTTGGCCGAGTTGTTGAGCTTGACCGTCACGGAGTTCGAGCCGGCCAGAATTTATTTCTGGTGATAGAAATTCATCAAGTACTGTTCGTTGCTAAGTAACCAATTGGCTCTTAGCCACGTAAAATAAGTGTAATCCTTCGGGCAGCCCTAGCAGAGCTGTTAATCACAGTGGTTTAAAACTAAGCTATACTTACTTTAAGCCATCTCCTTTTCGTCATTATCTGTCTCATCTTTAGACGGAACTTCCGTAATTTCTCTTGCGGTAGCATTTCTAACTCAATTTCAGTCTATTAAACTTTTATATCTTATTCAGGCTGATCATTGTTTGAATAACATTTTTGTCTTTCACTTGATTCTAGGTTAAGAGTACATGTACTGGATACCATTGTTCTTAAATATGTGAAGTATTTAGCCTTATACACTTTCCCCAATCAATATTACTCTGTCCTCATTGGTTCTGTTTTTCTCTACATATATGATGCGTACTACAGTATTCACCAGTCTTTGCAAATCTTATTGGGGCTTTGCCGATTATTACTATCATAATCTGCATATTTGTAACAACCGTTTGAAAAAGATAAGAATATTCCGGGTAGGAATATTACGTAACATACCGATTGGTCTGTCTTCAGAAGGCGATGGGGGGTTCAGCCCTTACTCCACTCCCCTCTCTTTTAACAGCGAGTCTTTTTCTCAGCGGGTATCTCACGCGCCTCTCTCTCTCTCTCTCTCTCTCTCTCTCTCTCTCTCTCTCTCTCTTCTCCCTCTCTCTCTCTCTCTCTCTCTCTCTCGCGAATGTCACAAAGATCTCTTTCGTTCTCGCATTCCACATTAAAGAAATGAAATGGTTCGTATAAGGAAAACTCAATATATCCTACAAAAATAGATTTATTATTTAAAGCAACCCAACAAGTAATGAATAAACAAAGCAAAGATTAAAATGCATCATAAATGAAATTGTCAAGCAAAAAAAATAATCCAACTCTAACTCAAAAGTCTAATCATGGCTAATGACCTGTAAAGTCAAAATCTTCTCACATACTCCAACTTAAGTATTATTAAGTCAAGTTTCAAAAAGTCAATCCACACAGAGATATCATACTTTGCAAGGTATGCATCGTATGTCTCTATAATCACACCATCATGACTACATCATATCATTGCCCACAAAGTCATCACAACCACCACAACCATGACATCTTATTCTGCCAATTCTAAGAGCTTGCCACACTCAAAGATAATGTCTTCACGATCTCGCTCTAGTTCCGCTAATGAACGACCGAACTAATTTTTGGGCAGAATTAGACACAAAATCGAGATTCTGTAACACACGAACTCATGTACGCACATAGCAACTTGGTCATATGACTCGGCCAATATGGCGTGTTCATCACATTAACTGCTGAGATGATCAACTATTTGCTGAATGCAACGATTCTGCAAGTGACAGGTTCACGACAGTACCATCTCACAACCAAAAATTCTTCCATCACATCTCTGTACCTGCCAACGTTAAATCGGCCATATTTTCTGAAATATATTCTAAGTTTGTCGAGTTTTTATCGTCACTAAAATCTGTTTCTTTTCTATCTCAAGGCACTTGTTTCATTATAAAATCTAAAAGAAGTGCAAACAGCAAAAGTTAGTAACTCATCATTTACAGCAAATTCCCTCGTCAAGAAACCATTGACATCAACTCGGCATTAACGTTTGTCATGTTTGATTTCAATGAGCTATGCTTAACTACGGATGACCTTCTATGATACTGGTCTGTGGACGACGTCAAATACCTTATTCGAATTCGATAAAACCCAAAGGAAGGGAGTTTTAAATTTCAAGTTCATCTGCCCCTCTTGACTTAATACAAATAAACATACTGGACATTAGTTATAACTTTTTATAATCCCATTCATAAATCTTTGTTTCCTCATTAAATATGCAGCAAAGCAGTCTAGTTATAATACGTGAAAATTCGCAACTATATATATAATAAAAAAAACTGTATTTTGAAACAATGCAAGTCAAAAATAATTAAAAATTAGAGCTTTCGACCGTTGGCACGACGGTCCTTCCAGCCAACTGGATAAAAATTTATGAATTTTATAGGATACAAAATGACGAAATTTCGTAACAGTCATATGAAAACATCGAACAATCCTTCAGATTTAAGTATGAATTGGGACAGTGCTCCCATTGCTGGGTTTTTCCACCCAGATCTGGGTTTCTGGGGTTCCATCTGGGCGTATGGGTTTTTTATTCAATGATATGGTAAGATATGGGTTTTTTCCGCTTTTGCTATGACAGTTTAAAAAATACAGATGAGTATCTCTCAAACATATCGTATAAATATTGTATTGCACACCACATTTATTATAAATTATTAAAATACCATAAATTAAGTAGATGCGCATACGTTTGGAAATAGTTATGCAATAAAGCGAACGAGAACGGATCATGTTCGGTCTTGGTTTAAACAAACTTCAACTGTGCAGCACAACGGTGTCCGGAGTCAGTGTCGGTGATGAAAAAGTCATCAATCTTACGGATGTTGTTCTGGATCGGTGTGTTAGCAAGTGCTTGTTTGCACATCACTGTGTTATTCTGTATTTGTGATTGTTTTTATTTTAAGATTGCTATTGAAGATGAGTGAGCCAGGACCTTCTAGCCCTCCGAAAAAGATGGCTAAAAAAGTGGTATAAGCAAAGTTTCAAACAAGAGCGGTTAAAAGATCCCCAATTAAAAGACTGGCTGCAGGAGGATTGCAATGAAAAGGGGGTACACTACTGCAGCTGCTGTATTATGAAAGTAAAAAATGCAAATAAGTCTATGCTATTAGCACGTGCTAATACAGCTAAGCATCAGAAAAAAAAAAAAAACATAAAAGTTGCCAAATCAAGTGTAACGTTGGACGCTTTTGTTAAAAAACGTGCACCTACAGAACAGGAGGAAGTTGCTAAGGCAGAACTGATTATTGCTGCTTTTATGTCTGAACATCATTTACCATTTGCTCAGGTCGATCATTTGATGGAAGCATGCATAAAGGCTTTTCATGATAGCAATATTGCTAAAAAGGTAACTATGAATGCGACAAAAGCAGCTTATCTTATTCAAGAAGGAATAGCCTATCATGAGAAGATGGAAATTTCTGATATATGCAAAAATAACAAATTTTCGATGCTAATCGATGAAAGTACAGATATATCGGTATCTCAAGGTTTGGCAGTTGTTGTACGATATTTCGGCACTCAAAATCGTGATGTGGTTGATATGTTACTTGACACAGTTTTAGTTGAAAATGGTTGTGCTGAAGAGCTGTATCGGTAAGTAAAAGATCTTTTAGATAGGAAGGCTATCCCATTACAAACTATTGTTGGTTTCGGAAGTAACAGTTGCGCCACCATGATGGGCAAAAAGAGTGGGTTTCAGGCATTGCTAAAACAAGATGTTCCAACTAATTTTACAATGGGATCCGTGAGTCATTCATTTTCTTTGTGTGCCAGTCACGCAGTTAAGGCTTTGCCATCATACTTTGAAACATTCATCAAGAAGATTTTATCTTACTTCTCACGTAGCAGTAAAAGAGTAAAAGATTTCAGTAATATACAGGATGTAACTAATACAGTAAGCCATAAAATCCCTAAGCTAGCAGAAACGCGGTGGTTATCTCGAGACAATCTAATTAAAGTGATTCTTGAACAGTGGGATGCGTTACTTTTAAATTTTCAAAGACAGTCTAAGACTGACAAAGTTGATGGAGCTAGTTTTATCTGCAAAACTATGATCAATGCTGGAACGAAACACATGCTTCTTTTTTTAAATTATGTGTTAGAAAAAGTCAACACTTTGATTACTGAATTCCAGCCCGAACATTTCAGATTACATTTATTGCATTTAATGGTTTATACGGAATACAAAAACATCTTGAGCTTTTTTTTTTTTTTTATTAAGGGAGGAGTCCTAAGTTCCTCAAAAGTATCAGAAATTGACCCAAGCAACAAACAGATTCATAAGAAACTTAGTGATTTATATTTAGGTGGAAGATGTATGAGTATTTTGAAGCTGGTACCACTTGGTGAGAGTATTGAGTGCAGATTTAAAGGTGACTGTTTGAAATTCCTCATTGAGCTATGCTTACAAATCAACCAACGATTTCCCCTGAATGAGGAGGGACTTGTAGCTGGTCCGAAGATCTTAGACCCAGCAGATGACTGCAGTAAATCACCACCATCGATTGCCAAATTAGCAGTGAATTTCCCGCGACTGGTTCCTGAAGAGCAATTAGATGATTTAGACGATCAATGGAGACCATTCCGCTTGTCTAAACAAGACATAGTATCCTCTTACACAACAATCCCTGAATTTTGGTATTCTTTGCGTCATATCAAAGATGGACTTAATCAGTCAAAATATGGACTACTTTCGAGTTTCATGACTCATTTAACTATTTTACCCCACTCGTCGGCCTGCGTAGAGAGAATATTTTCGCAGGTTAACCGACTTAAAACCAAAGGAACAAATTCACTTAAGACGGAAACTTAAGGATCGCTTGTTGGCAAAGCAGGCAATATCTAGGCTTAACCCAAATTGCTTCTCACGGGAGCCTAAACCTGAGTTAGTGAAAGAAGCTGTGGAGGGTGTCTGCCATCAACTTTATGAAAAATGTCTTCTAAAGCAAAGAAGTCTGTCGAAAATGACCTTATATGAAGTTGATAATGTTAATTATCAATAACTGAATCATATTGTAACCCTAGGTTTTTTCTTGGAAATCTGGGTGTTTTTGGGGAAAAATCTAGGTTTATTTCAAATTACTGAATGGGAGCACTGAAGGGTGTTTATGTAATGGCTGTTCCCCGTGTACAGCTGTATGCCAGACGTTGCGATCTTGTTAAGACACAGTAACAAGGCCAAGAGAAACTGCTTGAAATCTAAACTTAAGTAGACAGACTAGCTTGTCTGAATTTTTGCCTTCCTACGTAATGTTTTGCAAATATTTATCAAAGCTTCCTCTGCCACTCTTCTACGACCTGCTTCTAATCCTATGCACAGTTTAGCTGCCTCCCAATCCATGACGCGAACAGTCTCAAAACAGTTTTTTTTTTTTTTTTTTAATGGTGATGAGTATGAGCGAAAATCTGAAGTAACAATGGGATCCTCTCTCTCACCCGTTTTGGCTAACATATGCATCGAGTTTATGGGGGAGACCATTCTGTGTTCGTGCCCAACTCGGTTTTGACCAGGAATTTGGGTCCGTTGTGTTGATGATATTTTTTATTCGTTTTAGTCATGATGACGATACGTTCTATGAACTAGTAGTTTGTTAATAATCAAATGTCATAAATCAAGTTCATATGTGGGAGGTAATCAAAGTACAAATTACCACTTTTAGATGTCCTAGCCTTTCACAACCCAGCCACAATGACGTTTGAATTCTCTGTTTATAGAAAGTAGACTAACTCCCATCATACTAGCGGGGTAAAGGAATACATTATGTTAACATGGCTGTTAGAGCTCCTTGAGTATATGACCAACAATACTTAGACGATGAATTCACCCATATTCGGAATGCTCTTGGTAAATTACGTTTCCCTTCCCATTTTATTGAAGATGATCTGCCTACAGGTAGAAAAGGTCTTGCAGCGCTACAGTTAAGAATATGGGTTAAATATCGAGATACACAACACTCCCATATCAGTAGAGGTTGAAAACATCAGCTCAGTTGATTAATAATACAGGTAATGTCAGAGTAGCTTTTACAAATGGAAGGTCAATCTAATCAAAATTCACTATGAATAATAGTCGCAGTACTGGTAATGAGGGGACTAATGAGAAGGATATAAGAGTATATGCTATAAAATCCAAGTCTGGCAATTTATTTTATTATGGAGAGCAAGTAGAGGGAGGGAAGTAAGGTTGCAAGAGCATATAAAAGTGGTTAGGGACTTCGCTCTAAACAGCACCATTGTTAAACATTGTTGAGAGAATTATCACGTCAAGGATTGGGAGGGAGCTAAAACTATACATAGGAGTAGAAGCAGGTCATAGAAGAGTGGCAGAAGATGCTTTGATAAATATTTGCAAAACATTAGATGTCAATAATGCCTTTATGCAGGAAAGCAGACATACAGGTAAGCTAGTGTCATTCCATAAATTTAGATTTAAGACAGTTCTCTTGGCCATGATAATGCGCCTTCATCGTCTTTCCCCGCACAGGATATCGACGTTGTAATTGTTACAGAAACAACAGGCACCGATGCTGAAGGCAGTTCCCCACTAAGAATCACCTGATCAACGCTAACGAGCACCGCACGAACAAAAGGCAGCAATTAAGATCACAACGCCTGGCATACGGATACGGCGGAGCACTATTACATGACCGCCCTTTTATAATTAAATCTGAAGGGTTGTTAGATGTTTTCCAAGGCTGTTAGGAAATTTCGTCAATTTTATTTTATCTTATTAAGAAATTCATATATTTTTATCAAGTTGGCTGAAGAGGAGAGTCATTCAAACGGTCGAAAGTTCCCACTTCAAAATACAGTTTTTGCTCATATACCTAACTGTGGATTTTCACATTGTTTTTGGCCACGGTACAGTCATGCACCATAGACAGTGTAGTTGTCATGCCAGGAGTCATGTCAGTTTCAGCTAAAATCCTCTCTGCAGTGATCCCAACATACACTGGTGTTTTCCATCTACTAATTTTCTTGATTTTACATTGTACTTCAGAAACTGTGCATTTATTCATACGCACATTCACGTCTTCACCAGCCTCTGGTATATCAGTCTAATTATACCCTAATATCCTTATTTCTGACTGGACTTAAATGCTCTGTCCAACGTTGACTCTCTTAGGTTGTTGTTATTGAACTATCCCTACTTCTAACAGGCATTTGCCACCGCTGTTTCTTTTCAACCAATGGTATTTAATAACTGATTTCGTGGGATACCCTAATACCAGCGCCACCCCTTCAATACTTGGTTATGTTAACATCATCAACCTGTTTGTCCAAATATTTTCTCTCCTCTCTCCTTGGCGTTCGTTTACCTTCACTTTCCAGACTTGAGTGCTTAGCACTTTCTACTTTGTGTTCTTCATCTCCTCTCTGAAATTACCTATGTACCTTCTTCTTTTGTCTGTTCCGTATCTCATCCCATGTCTTATTCGGTATACAGCTTTTCCGTCTTGCTACTCCATACCCCATTATTTCTTTTCCAGCAGATTGAAATTCATTCTTCGTGTTAAACCAGTCCTTACTGATTGATTTTCCTCAGATATGGTTCATAGAAACGTAATTCTAAACTGAGTATAATTCTGGGATTCTGGAAAGAAAAAATGAAAGAGGAGAACGAGGCCTGGAGAGTGCTAGCTAGATTTCGTGATAAAAGTAAGGTAAGGGAAGGAAATTTGATATTCAAGAACTGAGTGCAAGATTTGTGTGAAAGGTATAATGGCTGCAGGGATTCTGAGGGGGTGGGAGTGAGATAGGCTGCTGATAAGCCTTATTTGTGTTTTTATATATATATATATATATATATATATATATATATATATATATATATATATATATATATATATATATATATATATATATATATATATATATATATTATATATATATATATATATATATATATATATATATATATATATATATATATATATATATATATATATATATATATATATATATATATATATACTCGGCAAGAAAAGTGAAGATACAGTTTTTCTTTAGATTTCGTTCATCAATTTTAATTTTTTTCTTACAGAAAACACATAATCTCTGTAAATTTACCTAGAATATGAAAAATACAATGCAAATTATATCATATATGTTAAATCTGCAAAACAAAAACGTTCAGATACTTAAAAACACCATGCATGTCCGAAGTAATCAGAATTTCTCAGATGACTTCGTTCATAGAGATCTAAAAGATATTGTGTGGATATCTCGGTGTAGTACTATTAATCAGAACGACAATATTTACTCGTTTTCCGTTATGGACAGGCTTATTATTGCATCATCATATAAGATAATGATAATTTCTTTAATTTTTACACATTCATATTTGTATTTCACCATATTAAAAGTCAGCTGGAATTAATGGCAGTAAATATTGCGACAGCTACGGCAAGTTGACCAAATCTATTTAAACCGCAAGAGCGTTCTCTATGATGTGTGGAGCGATTCGGTGGGAAAACACAAGTAACTGGATGTTTCTTGACGTTACCATAGTCTCTCTCTCTCTCTCTCTCTCTCTCTCTCTCTCTCTCTCTCTCTCTCTCTCTCTCTCTCTCCCTTCTCTCCAAACATAAAACATACTATACAAATATAGTATCGCTCAATCTCTACAAGAAAAAATAATGAAATGAGTAGCTCTTCATATACCAGGCCTAGGGTTTACACAACAGCAACTCTCTCTCTCTCTCTCTCTCTCTCTCTCTCTCTCTCTCTCTCTCTCTCTCATCGTAACATTGCATTTCGTTCCTTTATTGTTCCCTACGTTTTCCTTGACATTGCTCAAATTTAACTCTTGATTTCACTATGGAAGATCGCGTTTCCGATTATGCAAGCATTCCGTTCATTGTGGTGTCATAAATTTCATTTGTGTAAGGTTGATTGGTAGGTTAAGTCGAAAAATGTTTAGTTTGCTCAGAACTGTCGCTGCAAATTACAACTTGAACGAATACTGGAAAGTTTACTACTGCATTTAAGTATCAATGATGTCAGAATCGTAGAATATGATTGAAAGTTATAGGAGGTCAAGCAAAAACCAACACACTAAGACTGAAGCTCCTCCCTTTCTAAACTTGCCAGATGTCGCATTATTGAGCAATATATGTCCGAAGATTTAAAAAAACTGTATCTTCACTTTTCTTGCCGAGTGTACATTGATATATGTGAGTGTGTGTGTGCATTTTATCAAATACAATACTGAATAAGGAGTAATCTTCTTCAGCTCACTACACGATAGGAGTAAAGAAAAGACTATGGTTCCCCTGAAAAAGAAACGGCTGCCCTTAGCGAACAGATTCTCAAGAGATGCAGGCAAGTGACTCGACATCGTCTCTGTGGAAGCAGTTAATGGAATGCTTTTTCAGGGGACAGGTGGTCTCCCTCGGAATGAAGATGGGGAATGGCAACTGTGATAGAACGCTTTTACATTAGAAATGATTGCTCAACATCAGAGACGAATATCAGACGGATAGACTTTATTCTTTTTTTCTTAATTTGAATATTTTGTTTTTGTTTATTCCCCCGAAAAATTCAGTCCTTTTTCAATTTAGAGTTCAATGTCAATGGGGCTTATTTATTTATTTTCTTTATTCAAGTATAAATTCCTCAAAACACTAACTTATTTAGATTTCCAGTCACAGAAATTCTACTGTTGAGAAGTAATGCTATATACGATGTCCATATGAATTTAGAACTCCAGTATTACATTGTTTTTTCTAATATTTCACTGAGAAAATTAATGATTTTGGAGAAATATAATTGCAGCCTGAGTCTTGAAAAATTTTTCTTGGTGTGATTTTGTACATAATTCATTATATAATACTATTTTACCCATGTGTTTACCGTACTGATATATACACCCAAGTTGTCAAAAGGTATTGAATATATATGCATGGTTAGTGGTAAAAATGCAAATGGGACCATCTACCCCTTTAATTTTTTCACATTTATTTATCTTTTTATCTGTACGATAGAAAATTTATCTTCATAATAATCGTATATTTCACGTAAAATATATTACGAATTATAGTAATACTTTATTTCAGTGATTTTAAACATTGTTGAATGTTGAATACGTTAAATTTACTTGATTAGAGTTGAACAATAATCATAATAATATCAGTAATTACCCATATACAAACAAATTTAAACCAAAACAGAACAAAAACAACATACTAATGACATTCAACAAAAGCTCAACGTGACAGCAAATGTTTATCGTACATACCAACAATAT
Organism: Macrobrachium rosenbergii; assembly: GCF_040412425.1. NCBI lineage: Eukaryota > Metazoa > Arthropoda > Malacostraca > Decapoda > Palaemonidae > Macrobrachium > Macrobrachium rosenbergii. Next base: position 77,390,735 of record NC_089752.1, on the reverse strand, counting down.
TTATTAAAAAAAAAAAAAATAGCAGCGCTCCATGGCAGATTAGATTAACAAAGTGTTTTTTTTCTGACAAGTAAAAGAGGCACTGCATTGCACGGATGAATATTATACTTTTAACTTGTACGCATGATTTAGAGGAGGATGGAAATCTTACCAAATACTGGACAGATTGTTATTCATCGTTTTTATCATAGAGATTTTTTGTTCCATTTTGAATATGTTACAATATAATGATAATTATGAAATGAATTCATTTTACCAAAGGGATTTGAAATTTCATCTACAGAATATAATGATAAACAGGAAAAAATAAACTTAATCCTTGCTTTTTTATGAAAATGGTCATTTCACAGAGGAGTACTTGCAATTCAGAGACTCGGGTATACAAAGGGGGGGGGGGTAGATGACAGAAAAATTAGAAAAGAATAGATTATAAGATTAAAGAAGGAATTAGCGATCCCAAAGGACTTGAAGGTTTCACTGATTTAAATATCAGAAAAAAATTAATGGAAAATCTAGAACGTCTAAACAAAATAATAAAAAAAAAAACATTAGGGTAGTAGATTTGTTTTGAACGATTTTCCACTTTACCCTCAAGGTCAGATATTGTCATGTTGCTGAAAATAAGTTATTGAACACGGAAAGGTCCTCGCATTCAAACAAAGATTCTGAGAGGTAAGTCTCCATCAGGAAAATGTCAGAAGCTTCATAGTTTCTATATATCTTTCACCCATAAAGAAATATTTATTTTTTCCTTTAACGTGGTTTTGACGTTTTGCAGTTCTACAGAGTTTAGATGAAAGAATTTAAGATTGAAACAAATAGGCATGGACATTTAATGTCCGAGCAGATAACTAGTTATATTTCAAAAATTCTTTTAAGATCTATAAAAATTGTGAAAATATTATGCACCTGATGACTGACCATCACACACACACATATATATATATATAATCAGAAAGCTACAAACGTCCTTTAATATCCAATTCACTCTACACTCGAAGTAATATATTTTCATATATATGTTACCGAAGGGGAATTTTAAGTTGATAATAAGTCCACCGTCCCTGTGATCGAACCAGCGACGGACGGGGAATCAGGTTCTGCCAGTGACACACTAACCACTCGCCACAAGAGAGGTAATAAATGAATACCATCTCCCATCAGCCCACCCGCTTGAACTCAGGTGTTTTGCATTTTGGAGACGATATCCACCCACCTCTGCCATGTTGACTGCGGTAGTGCGTTTGTCGACGTAGCCATATTATGACTATTTATCACATCACCGTGATTCATATACAATCAGAAAGCTACAAACGTCCTTTAATATCCAATTCACTCTACCTCGGAAGTAATATATTTTCTATATATGTTACCGAAGGGAATTTTAAGTTGATAATAGTCCACCGTCCGTGGGATCAAACCAGCGACGGGCGGGAATCAGGACTACAGTGACACACTCAACCAGTCGGCCACAAAGAGGTAATAAAATGAATACCATCTCCCATCAGCCCACCGTCGAACTCAGGTGTTTTGCGTTTGGAGACGATATCCACCCACCTCTGCCATGTTGACCGTGTAGTGCGTTTGTCGCACGTAGCCATATTATGACCTATTTATCATCACCGTCAATTCATATACAATCAGAAAGCTACAAACGCCCTTAATATATCATTCACTCTACCTCGAAGTAAGAGATTTCATATGTTACCGGTTGAAGGGGTGTTAAGTTGATAACAAAGTCCACCGTCCCGTGAGATCAAACCAGCGACGGACGGGGAATCAGGACTACACAGTGACACACTAACCAGTCGGCTACAGAGAGTAATAAATGAATATCATCATCAGCCCACCCGTCGAACTCAGGTGTTTTGCGTTTTGGAGACGATATCCACCCACCTCTGCCATGTTGACCGTGTAGTGCGTTTGTCACGTAGCCATATTATGACTATTTATCACATCACCGTGATTCATATACAATCAGAAAGCTACAAACGTCCTTTAATATCCAATTCACTCTACCTCGGAAGTAATATATTTTCATATATGTTCCCGGGGAATTTTAAGTTGATAATAAGTCCACCGTCCCGTGGGATCGAACCAGCGCCGGACGGGGAATCAGGACTACAGTGACACACTAACCAGTCGGCCACAAGAGGTAATAAATGAATACCATCTCCCATCAGCCCACCCGTCAAACTCAGGTGTTTTGCGTTTGAAGACGATATCCACCCATTTTCTGCCATGTTGACCGTGTAGTCGTTTGTCGCGCGTAGCATATTATGATTATTTACATCACCGTGATTCATATACAATCAGAGAGCATAACGTCTTTAATATCCAATTATTTTACCTCGGAGTAATATATTTTCATATATGTTACCGAAGGAATTTTGTTGATAATAAGTCCACCGTCCCGGTGGATCGAACCAGCGACGGACGGGAATCAGGACTACAGTGACACACTAACCAGTCGAAGCCACAAGAGGTAATAAATGAATACCATCTCCCATCAGCCCACCCACAAACTCAGGTGTTTTCGTTTGGAGACGATATCCACCCACTTCTGCCATGTTGACCGTGTAGTACGTTTGTTCAATGGACGGTGGACTTATTATCAATCTTAAAATTCCTTCGGTAACATATATGAAAATATATTACTTCGAGTAGAGTGAATTGATATTAAAGACGTTTGAAGCCGATTGTATATGAATCACGGTGATGTGATAAATAGTCATAATATGGTTACGTGCGATAAACGCACTACACGGGTCAACATGGCAGAGGTGGGTGATATCGCTCCAAACGAAAACACCTGAGTTTGACGTAAAATTGATGGGAGATGGTATTCATTTATTACCTCTCTTGTACGACTGGTTAGTGTGTCACTGTAGTCCTGATTCCCGTCCGCCGCTGGTTCGATCCCACGGACGGTGGACTCTTATTATCAACTTAAATTCCTTCGCAAACATATATGAAAATATATTACTTCGCAGGTAGAGTGAATTGATATTGTAGCGACGTTTGTAGCTTTCTGATTGTATATGAATCACGGTGATGTGATAAATAGTCGGCGATACGGCTACGCCAAAAAGTGACAAACGCATTACACGGGGTCAACATGGCAGAGGTGGGTGGATATCGCCTCCAAACGCAGAAAACACCTGGTCTTCGACGTGGGTGGGGGCTTGATGGAGATGGTATTCATTTATTACTTCTCTTGTGGCCGACTGGTTAGTGTGTCACTGTCGTCCTGATTCCCGTCCGTCGCTGGTTCGATCCACGGGACGGGTGGACTTATTATCAACTTAAATCTCTCTTCGTAACATATATGAAAATATATTACTTCCGAGGTAGATGAATTGATATTGAAGGACGTTTGTAGCTTTCTGAAATTGATATGTGTTCTGTATTTTTGTGTATATTGTCTATATATTTTTATATGATTTTTATATTCAGATATATCATGTATATGTGAAATATAATGAGGTGATATTTTGCAATATGTTCTGTATTGTTGTATTTTTGCAATTTTTCTTTCAGATATATATGTTGTGTATGTTCTTTTGTGTTTGTAATATATGGTGTTCTTTTTGTTTGTAATATAGTGTTTTGGGAGATGTTGGAGTTTCAGATTCTGTAAAGAGAGCTATTTTTGTGACCAGATCAGGTCAAATAAATCCTGTGGTCATGTTTGCACAGCGGTGTGTACTTGGTGCCTAACTGCACTGGAAATGGGTATGCAAGAGAGACCGCTCATGTTATCGATGAAAAGGGATGACAGGTTTATAGCCGTGGTCAGTTCAGAGGCCTGTGTCTGTTTAAACAAGTGTTAAAACAGGAAGTTGGCTGTCAATCATTCAGATAAGAGGCAAGCATATATTGCTGTCTGGGCCAAAGAATAAGTCCAAGAATGAAGTGTTTATTCCAAAGAAGAAAGAAATTCTGTATTCTGTTTATTCTAGATAGAGAGAAACTCAGTTTATTCTAAGATTCTTCCAGTGTAACCTCTTTCTTTAAATGACTAACTGGCAACCCAGGTTTGAAGTCGTAGCAGGCATTGTGAGGCAAAGTAGTTCAGTTGGAATAGGGAACTGGTGGGAATAAGGTGGTACTCTCTCTCTCTCTCTCTCTCTCTCTCTCTCAACCCATCCATGTACAGAAGGGTGTAGAGTTATGGAGTCACTCTCTCACAAAACATGATGTAGTGGAATGGGCATAATTTATCAAGGCACCCTAGACCGGGGAAACTTTGAGGTCATGACAAAAAAAAAAAAAAAATCACATCAATGGAAAGAGAATGACAGGTACATTCACACTGTATAAATAAAAATTCTAAAAAAATTTTCCTACCTTGTGGGGCCTCATTTACAAGCAATCATAAATTTACCAACTAGACCAATAAATAAGGAAACTTTTGAAGTCCGACAAAAGGCATTGTAAAAAAAAAATTGTGCAATCACTTGTGTTTTCAATGTAAAACTTGTTATTTTGGTAAAGAATTTTTGGTAACAGGTGAATATGATATTTCAAAGTGGATGTAACTCTTAGTAAATAAAAAATTGCATAATTTTTTAAATTTTCCCATATTATTCCCATGTGTTTATAATTTCACAGTGCCAAAATTTTGTGTTGGTGATTTACAAGATTTAGTTAGTACTTGATAAATTTTACCAACATTATATTTCCATTTTTTTCTTCCCAAATTTAGGTAAATTTTAATTTTAACTAGTTAGCTCAATTTCTTGATAATTAAAGTTTAAGAATTAAAAATATTTAAGAATTATAGTCTTATGTTGTAGGCATTAATAAAAAATTGAGTATTATAACTTTTGAGATTAAAAATAAAATTTTTGTACTTAGAGTTTTAAAGCACAGTGTTTCATTTTGAACACCAGTGAATAGGTTAGAGTCAAGGTAGTGTTATCTTACTCCTATTTTTTACCATTGTAGAACCAGGAAAAATTATAGTGTTATTTGGTACAAAGTTAAGTTGTTATGATTTTTGATTAAGAGTGTGAGTTATGATCTTTAAAAATGGATGTAATATTGTTATGTTTCTTAGTGTAAATTTTGATTTAAGAAGTTGTGTAATACAGGTACTTAATTGGTGTTGATATATATATATATATATATATATATATATATATATATATATATATATATATATATATATATATATATATTTTCTGTCAATCTCTAAATCCAGACAATTTGTAAATATTATTTTATATGTCCTTGTTTTCATTTTATTCTTATGTTTACAAAGTGACTAAAATTTTATAATTTTTTCACAATGACCCAAAATTTTGTGTTGGTGATTTAACATTGATTTAGTTAGGAACCACTTGATATGTGTTTGATACTTTAACATCGGATACAGGCGTTGTGAACTGATTTCCATTTTTGCGGAAGCATTTCTTTCCCAAGAAGAAAATTTACGAGAAAGTGATGTTGAAGAAGAATTTTAATTTTGTCATTAATTAACTAAAATTTAATACAATCTGATAAATTAAAGTTTTGTGAATTGAACAAATTCGGCAGTTTAAGAATTAATTCAGTCTTATGTTGTTTTCAGTAATAACAAACTTGTTTTTTTGAGATTGAGGATATGTTTCTGCTACATTTGGACATAACAAAATGGTTGTCAAAATAGAACTTAAAAAATAAATTTTGCACTTTAGAGTTTTAAAAGCGGTGTTACAGTGTTTCATTTTGAATACCAGTGAATAGGAGCCAATTTGATATCTGTGTACAACTGTATAGTATTGATGAATATGCAGACAAGGAAATCTGTCGTGCAATCATCTCCTATTGAATTTATCGCAAGCAAGAAACAGTCAAACCATCGGGAAATAATTATGTTGTTTGAATAAAAATGATGCCCTTTCCCTTTAGTACAGTTTTAATTTTGTAACATCTGTTACCTCACTCAGGTCATTACATATTGATAAACACACAGATTGATTTTCCAGTGTCAGGGGATACACACAAGTTTTCAGGGACGCCTGTACCTTTGCCTTTTAGTGTGACTGGGAAAATGGCAGTGACAGGGTAACATAGTTACACAATGAGGTTTCAGGTATCTGAGGCTGACGGATCATTTCAGTCATTAGCCAAGAAAATCTATCAAAATTTTAGTTTTGAAATTGTTATTTTCAGCTGTTGACTGTAATAGGTAGTCTACAAATTACCTTGATCATTTTACAAATTGTCTGGATTTGAGATTGACTGTAACATATATATATATATATATATATATATATATATATATATATATATATATATATATATATATATATATATATATATATATATATATATATATCAATGGATACACCAGCAGGGAAGCGCCATCTGCATATCAGTAGGGACACCAAGGCCAAAACCCGGAACAGCATTTTACACAGCTTTATTGGGACATGTTTCGAGCAGTACTCTCACTCGTTATCAACCTACAAAATTAAAATGACCACATTACAATTCTTATAATAAAATTCAAAATAATACAGTAAAATTACTATGAAAATAAGAATACGTTTAAAAGATGGCTAATCAATATAAATAAATGAATAAAATAAAATAAAGCTAAAAAAAAAGAAATGTGGTTGTAACCTCACTTTTGTGTCTTTAGTTTTACTAGTTGTATATTGATTAGTATGCTTGTTATGCCTCTGTACCTTCCGTTTTTGTGACTTTTAGTGTTTTGTATTTAGCTTTATTTTATTCATTTATTTATATTGATTACCCATCTTTTAATGGTATTCTTATTTTCATAGTAATTTTACCGTATTATTTTGAATTTTATTATAAGAATTGCAATGTGGTAATTTTAATTTTGTAGGTTGATAACGAGTGAGAGTACTACTCGAAACATGTCCCAATAAAGTTGTGTAAAATGCTGTTCGGTTTTTGGCCTTGTGTCCTTATTGATATATATATATATATATATATATATATATATATATATATATATATATATATATATATATATATATATATATATATATATATATATATATATATATATATAAATAAATATGGATAAGCAGAAATCACCCATTGCCTAATGTACTAACCTCATCTGACATTATTTGTAATTTCATGCTTTATTTAAACCTCTCTCTCTCTCTCTCTCTCTCTCTCTCTCTCTCTCTCTCTCTCTCTCTCTCTCTCTCTCTCTCTCTCTCTCTCTCCTATTTTATGTAGTTAATGAGATTGCATGCCTCTCAAAGAATTCAATTTAGATAGCAATGAAACGCGTCACTATGTCTGAAAATTTAATTACTCATTTTTATCTAAATTGAATTGCATTATCTATAAAAGAAAAAAAATCAAGTCTCCATCCAAACACTTACGTATATAGGTAAGGGACAATATCAGATAATACGAACAAGAATTATAAAATGAAAACAGTGTTAAGTGTATGATATATTTCACTATATACTCGCCATGAGATTATTTTTTGAATAACAGACATTCCGTTCAGTTCTATGCTTTAATGAGTGCACGTAGTCGATTTCACGCTATTGTATAAACCATTTTATTTAATAAAATTGAAAACAGTTACACGAATTTTAGATATTTGACTGTAGAAATTTACAGTTTGAGTAAAAATGTAGGAATATTCGAACTTACCTGTGGCTAGCTAGGTTGTGATTAATATTCTGTCACTCCCATTAGTATTTAGATACGCGAGGTCATCCAAACACTCATCCTAGTACCCTTTAGCGCGTTCGTCATATCAGTAGTGTTGCCAAACTGATGTTATTCACAGTAATTTAAATACACAGGCTCCTAGTATGGATGTCATCTCAGTCAAAGAAATCAACGCTCAGATAATCGGAACTAACCTGAGTGTGGATACTGGTCACAACGAGGCTGGAGGAGCAATCAAACCTGAAACGTAAAATAATAAATCAACACCTTTTTCACTTTCTGTTTTTTGGAGTTTATAAAAATGCTGTGAAATTTGTGAAATGTTTTAGTAAACATTTACTGATAAAGTACGTTTCCTCTATTGCTATAGTCTAAACATTTTATATTTAGAAAGACGAGACAAGTTTTTTTATAGGCAGGAAACATTTCAGTTATTTATAGTTGCTCTCGGTGATAATTTTATAATAGACTGTCCTAGGAACTAGGAGATACAATATATTTTAAGAAAATTTTGAATTACCAGTCATGAAACAAAAATCTAGCCAGCCTAACGATAGACAAATTGGAAAATGTAATTTATGATTCCAAATGGTAGAGAATCAGATCTTATGTGTCAACGTAATAGACGATATTAATATCTTTGCAAGACGTCTTTTCAGATATGGTATAAAAATGCAGAGTTATGGTAACTCATCTATATGGTATTTTTTTTTTTACCAATATTTGAAGAGATCTACCTTCTTATACATCCTCTTTTCCCTTCCTCTCAATTCTTACTTACCTCACAATATATGTGCCATACTGATATTTATGAAAAAGTTTTAATATACTTTGGGGAATAATTCCTGTTTAGTTTTATTATTACAATAACGTTCTCTTACTGTTGCTCAACCTCAGAAACTGACCATCTAAATACTAGCTACTAAATCGTTAAATATAAGTCTATCTACGATTCAACATTAACATATTATTTGCCAGTTATGGTTCTATTTGCAGTCATCAAAAGATTTTATAACTATATTCAAGTAATCGCATAATTCTAGATGCTTTCCGTCGTTTTAAGGTTAAAGAGAATATACCATGAGTTTTAATTTCGATACCAAATAAGCTTTCGTTTTTCTAAAGAATTGTTAGATTTATCAGTTTGATTAACATATACCAGCCTTTCGATGAAAACAAATAGTAAATATATGCTACTTATTGGAGAATGTTATGAGTCTGATGAATAAATTAACAGATTTTTCCTTAAATGCAGATTCAAAAGTCCTTCTTGGTTCTGCCAAATTACTGGAGAATTGCGATTATCTTCATGTAATTGCCTAAAAACGATTTCATATAAGAAAATAATCCCCTTGAGGAGACCGTAAATTCTCTGAATTCCGAACTCAATTTCCAGCTGAGTAATTTATCAGCGTTCCAAAATTCCTGCCAGGAGAGAGGGACAGACGATGACATCCGAAAGAGAGAGCAGCAAGATGCGAGATATCAGAAGAACTGCAACTCCTCGCTCGTTTGCATGCTAATGGGATCGAGTCCAAATGTCAGAGCTTACGAGGACGAGTGAATCATTACACAACATCTCGTTACTCCTGTGTGGGGAGATTCCCCTACATTCCTTTGGTGAACGAATCGTTTTACACCTATCTTTAAAGCTTAATGATATTGGTTAGTTAATATTTTCGTAACCAGTACGTATTTCATTAATAGATGGTGAATAGTTTTTTCAGATTTGAGCTTCAGTATCAAAAGGTGAATGATACATATGACACACACACACACACACACACACATATATATACTCGTATATATATATATATATATATATATATATATATATATATATATATATATATATATATATATATATATATATATATATATATAGTATATATATATATATATATATATATATATATATATATATATATATATATATATATATATATATATATATATATATATATATATATATATATATATATATATATATATATATATATATATGTGTATATGTATGTGTGTGTGTGTGTGTGTGTGTGTGTGTGTGTGTGTGGTTACGTGAGTGAATGTATTTGCAGATAGCTCTACATATCCATTCTCATGACATATATGTTTAAAGAAAAGCGGGCAATTACATATACTTAAAAGTTTAAATATTTCTTTCTCTTGATAAATAACCTTCTTTATATTTTATTGCATATCTTACAATTCTGAATACAAGTCAAACATGTAGGAGCTTCCGAATCCTTGCAGAGGATCAAATTTCTGCTAATTTTTCCGAGAAACTCTAAATAAAGTTTTGTTCCAGAAAACGTCTTAACTCTGAGGTCTTTGATGCAATTCGACTGCAGCCCCGAGACTCAGAGAAGCAAAGACTCCAACAATGTCATTATATCTTCACCCTACGCTGGACATCCGTCGCCAGATGTCTTTGACAACTTGCAAACATCTTGGTGGAAAGAAAGAAGATGCACGCCAACAATTTGCGCTAGCGAAACTCTTATCATCTGGGATTCGAACAGGAATGTAGGAATGTTGGTGCTTTTTAGTTGTTGCAGAGCACCAAGTCACTGACATTTGCTGAATGCTTTAGGGTTTTTATTTTGTTATTTTCATTTTTACGAGGAACGGCAGGTAATCCAGGGACAAACGCACTCATTCATCGCGGATTGAATTGCAATTTATTCATTAAAGCTTTGCGCAGTCTGTTACATGTCTTATTAAAAAAATGTGTATTAGAAGTTACTAGATAATAATGCCTCATCATTGTGAGTGGATCTTATTAAAATTGATAACGAAGATCATTAAAAAGATAAACTTTGAGTTTGGCTTTGTATTAGTGCTATGATTTGAAAACGAAAACTCGAATGTACTTTCTGCGTCAGTGCAGAGAGCTGTTTTCAAGAAAAGAAAAAAGTTTCAACTCTAATCCATCAATATCTACTCATTGAATTTTTCTGAAATTTAATATTCCAATAATAAAAACTCGTCTATCGGCAGTTAGCAATAAACCCATGTATGCGCCCCTGGTGCCATTCACCTTAGTAAATGATAGCATGGATTACCGAAACGAAGGGATAATATATAAACTTCGGATAGCTGATTTGTAATTTACCTGCTGAAACGAGGAAACTTATGCGGCAAGTCGCAAGGCTCAGTATAAGTTTAGTGCCATACTTTTCAGCGAGGTTTGCCTCAAAGACGGTCTTCCAACCAAATAAAGAAAAAACATAAAAGTAAGTAAATCTTCAGTAACTGCACTGTATAAATGAAGGTAATCTAATTTGAGATTAATAGAAATATTCTGGCGCTTTAACTATTATCATTAAGTGTTACATTATTCATCGCCAAAATTCTCTCCCCCCCCAAAAAGAAATTGATATTTCCATAGAGATGAGCGGAACGTTTTGTTTTTATCGTATCCGTTATAATTCGACGATGAACTTCTAACCTCAGGCGAGCTCGGACTATGAACATGGATAAAGTGTTACCAAAAATGCGATTATCATTGCTGGTTGCGTCATACCCTTATGAGGTCGGTAGTTATGATTCATTAACGGTTTTGTTGTTTCTCATGGCAGGGGGAAGGCTTGATCATCCTCTTTTATCCGATACTGCGAACGATATGAGAGAATAAACACCTACATTTGAGAGGTGATCGTAAATGATTTTTTTTATTTCCTGGAGCTGCATTGGCTGTTATCGGCTTTCCATTATACTCGCAGTTGTCTGTAATTTATTCTTTGAGAAGAAATAAGTCTGAATGTATGTTCGGGCTTTAGGAACATGACTGCCTGGGGGATATTTATGGTACTGGATATCTCAGCAAAAGAGCAGAATCAGGGTTGGGGAATAACACACTATAAATGTTATTTTGCAACAGTTAGTAATAACACACACGAGAGAGAGAGAGAGAGAGAGAGAGAGAGAGAGAGAGAGAGAGAGAGAGAGAGGGGGATAAACAAACGAACAGAATATGATAATTAAAACTGTTCAATTTTATCACAAGAAAGTTATTACCGTTCATTAATCGCTCACTCTACACAGATGATCCCAGCTTAATGGCGAGATAGACTTCCATTTTCTTATGCGTTTCCAACATATGGCGACGCAGGGCCATGCAGACAAGAAAACGTTGTCCATCTGATGAAAATGAGAAACGTCAACAGAATTTAGTTCGTCATCAAGGGCAAATGTGAACTGTAAACAAATCCTAATGGCTTTGTCTTGTCTTACTAGAGGAACTCGCTCACTTCTGCCTTGTAATATATAGTTGCCAAAACACAGGACTCAGACGATCTTTGCCATTCTTCTGAGAGCTGATTTTTCGAATGATGTTACTTTTCCTGTGCCAAAAAGGAATAATTTAACTATGAATTATTGCCATGGAATCAGGATCTTTACATCCTGTCATATTGAAAATAAAGTCACATAAGATACAATTTTTCGCATATGCTGTTCATCATGTATCGTATAGTTCTGATCAAAATACACGCGCATTAACTGTATGGATTTCCCTCACCTCATTGAGAGCCATTTCTGTTTACGTTAAATTAATGGAATCTGTTTTTAAAGATCATTATTGGTCTGATTTACGCTTTGTCCAATTCTCCCAACCGGTAAGTAATGATTACATATGTGCAACATTTGAAGTCGACGAAACCGAGAGAATTTTTCGATCTTTCCTGTTCGGGATCCTTATCTAGGACTAATATTTCCTGGCGGCCATTATCCTTATGATATTTACAGTCTTGTTTATGTTTTTACGGTAATCCGCAACGGGCTTATTAGTACTAAACACGCCACAAAGGTGGATACTTACCGGGTTAAAACCCTTGGGGGTCACTATCTAGGAAAGTTCCGAATTCTTTTACCAACTATTTTTTTTTTTTTTTTCTTTTTTTCCAGCTACGCAAACTAGCATATTGTAATCTGCTGAGTCCTCACCCAAGCAAAGGACGTTGTAGAGAGGGACGAAAGGAAAGGTCTCAATGCTACCTTTCCAAAGCTAGAGCCACAGTACTTTCATTCAGAATATTAAAATATAGGTATGGTGGGAGAATTTGGCCTCGGGCTAGAGGACAATGAGTCTAAACTTGGTGCTTTATTACTTTAAACTCGCGGTGCTATACAGAGAAAAATATATGAATAGATATAGCTTAATGTCAAAGAGAGATGAATAATATATATGATTTCCTTCACAATCATCAAGCAGCTCTGCGACTTGAAGCTTGAGATGTCCCATTAGGATAAAAAATCAAATTATAAGAACCATAAGAGAAGGCAATTGATCTTTATAAACAAAAATAAACTTTTATAAAATATATTACGCACAATGTCAGGAGGAAAGATTAATATCGAGTAACAAAGTTATAGAAGAGTCCAGTCTTATGGCTGAGAAGCACTAAATGAGATATCAATGGATATTTTTGGACAACCTTTATATACCTAGCGTTAATTGCATTAGGTAGTATTCTTTCATAGTAGTGATATGCAATTTACAAAACTGATGGAGATTTATGAGGTGAGATTTACCCAAAGATCGGGTTTTGCCTAGTGAGAGTAACTGACAGAAGACGCTTCGAGTCTCTCTCTCTCTCTCTCTCTCTCTCTCTCTCTCTCTCTCTCTCTCTCTCTCATGAAACTGAACATCTGTTCTAGACCTGTACATATTAATATTAACCCATCTTCGTTTATATTCAATTATCCATCTTTTCTTTAACGCAATAAAATTTCTTACCCTTGCTAACATTAATCGTTTTACATTTTCTTTTTATGTCTTTTATTCATTTCCCCTTAATATGCTCCATATTCCATTTCAAATATTCACTTTATTTCTCCTTATGATATCGGTTGCTTTCCGCCTCCGCATATGAAATTTTGTACCCTCATTTTCATCAGACGAGATGACTCGTTTTCCTCTCCACTGAATCGTTTCGTATCAGGTCTCCTTCATCCTAGAGGGCGGAACATCAGGTTTTTCGTTTGCTACACTAACAACATATGAATAGAAATTTTATGTTCTGTTTTTTTTTCTCTCAAGAAATATCCAGAGAGAGAGAAAGTCAGACTAATGCAATCCTAATCTATTATTTGGACCTCCTTTAACGAGAGAAAATCTCACATGAAAATCTGTTTTAATTTTGTTTCCGAGAAATTTCCAATGGGAGACTAACATAAAGGTCAAGATATTGGCTTTCAGGCTTCTTGTTCCATTGCAGTTCGCTCCAGAGTGGTAGCATTTGTTGCCAAAATCTTGAACCTAAGGTATTTTATAAGAACCATGATGCTCCAGTTTGAGTTCAGAAAGTCTCAGCAAATGTCAAGCATACGTATTAAAACTTACAAATAATGACAAAAGAAATGCATAAGCACTCACAAATTGGAAATACCTATGAAGAGATCCTCAGAATATGACAACTAGAGCAGGGAAATCTATAAGACTGCGTCTCATCATCATCATTGCCTTCGACGCCTCTTTGAAAATCCGTCATTCATTTCTTAACTGTGATTTCACGTCCATAAATCTCCACTCATCTCCAGCCCCCAAGCTCACAGTTCGCATCCCAGTTGTTCTGGGTATTCCAAATGCTGGAGGAACCGTTACAAGCCGAATTGGAGTGGCACTTTTGTGATGTTATTGGGGTCATTCGAAGGTGGAGTGGCCTCAGCGAAGTGACCAGCACCTGCACAAATACAGTATACATTCAAACAGTTTCATTCCATCGTTTCTTTATCAACTAATTTGGTATCTGGGAGATGTAGAAGTGCCGATATACCTTACTAGAAATTGCTGGTAATGTTAACGTGTGTTACTAAGGGTCCACCGTATAGATTCATTACAGTGGTAGTCAGAGAGAGAGAGAGAAAGAGAGAGAGAGAGAAAGAGCACTGCATGGGAACTGGATCGGTGTCAGAGAAAGGAAGAACGTAGGCTCTTGAAAAGCAGACTTTAGCCGACCCGGTGGCGCTATCATGTACTAGGACTAGGTGGTGAGGAAGGCACGTCTAACTCATTTCCATCTCCCCTTCAACACTTTCTCTTCTACATATGAAGCTCCTGTAATTTCCGGTATTGTTTCATTTCTCAATCGTTTGTGCTGTCTGACTCCTGATGTTCTGCTAAAGCTTAATTCTTAAATCGTTAAAAATCTTTTGGCAATAGTTTTATTCCCACACTATGATTCATGTCTGTATAGCAATAAAGATCCTACAAGACGAACATAAAGTCTTATTCTCGTTTAAAAGTTCAGTCAGTTTGACTTTCATATATATCTTATTCATCTTGGCCAT
>NC_089752.1:77310786-77365786 GCF_040412425.1 Macrobrachium rosenbergii | reverse complement strand
TCAGCAGTTGCTGGGGGCGAGCTGCGAGCATCTCTTTCGCTAGCTAGTGTTTCTGAAGATCTTTGGGTAAGGGGTAAAAATAGTGGGTATATTGTGCAATAATTGCGGTGTTTGACCACTGAGTGTGTGTTAAAACACGTGAAGATGCGCAAGTGTTTTTTGTTCTCTCTCTTCGCTTGATGGAAATTGAGCACTGCTAACGTAAGTGTTGTGATGTTATCTTTTTCTTTTTTTTTAGTTGTGTTAATGTGAAATTGTCCTCGTTGTGTTGTAACTGGTGATAGGACAACTGTGTGTTTTTGTCGTTGAGTTTTGACTAATGTTTCGGTTTTAACGAGTGTGTTACGTCATCACCACGGTGACATAGCAATTACGTCACGAGTTTGGGCGGAGCGTCGTGTTTGTTTGCCAAGCCTAGTGAAGCGCTGAGCGTATTATGGTGTGTTGTATTTTTTTTTTTTTATAGCAATCTGCGGTACGCATCGGCTTGTATTATGTAAAAGGGTGATATTTGGTTGTTGGGTTATTTCTGGGAACTTTAATATTTGCGTAGTATCCTACGTGATATTTATGAGTTGCGGGTGCAAAACAGTTTTTGCACAAGTGTGAATGCACTTCTTGGTTTTGTAGTCACACACGTATGTGCGTCAGTGGGTATGTGTGTGTGACTATGTGGGCAGAGCGCTTACCTTTACTTGAGTGACACTTTCCGTTTGGACAAAGGAAGTGTTGATCCAGCAGTTTTTGCCGTTGGACAGAGCGAGCCCTGAGGTTTGGTGTTAGCATTTTCTCATGTAAGCGTCATCAGGCCTTGATGCATTGTAAGAGGTGGGAAACAATTTCTCTTTCTCTCTCTCTCTCTCTCTGTGCCTGAGAAGCGTTTTCCCGTGTCTTTTTTTTTTTTTTTGTGGCCTTTTATAGCTTGGCCTTGGGAGAAGTGAATTTGACCTTTTTTTTGACTGACTAAAGAGGAGTCAGAGTGAATGATGAGAAAGTTAAAGCCATTGACATTTTTCCAGTTCCCAAAACCAGGAAACAGATTGTTCATTCCTAGGTATGTCGGGTTTCTTTCGCCATTTTGTGATTGAATTTTTCTACAATAGCGTCTCCATTGACAGATTTGTTACAAAGAAGACGTTAAGTTTGTTTTTGGGTGATAGTCAGCAATTAGATTTTGAAACTTAAGGGAGTTTCCAGATTTTATCAACCGTTCACTTTAGTGGCTGACGCGAGTCAGGAAGGTATGGTGCGTGTTTGATGCAGAAATTTGAGGGGAAATTGCCACCCACTGTTGTGCTTTTTATAGCAGAAGTTCAAAACGTGTGGTAGTAACGAAAGGCTGATGTCAGTTGTGGACAAGGAGGCTTTCTCAGTCGTCTCTAGCCTTGTTCATTTTAAGATGTTGTTGTTGGGAAAATAAAGTTGAGATTTTACAGATCATCAACCATTATTAGAGCTTTTAATAAGCCAAATTTGTCGCCCAAGAGAGCGCGTTGGTTTTTGACATTGAGAGATTTTGATGCAAACCTCAAATACATTGAAAGGTAAGCATAATGTGTTTGCAGATGCATTGAGCAGATATTTTCCAGTCGAGGATGAGGAGGGAGTTCCGAATCCTGTGTGGGAGACGAGATAAACATTTGGTGTCGAATGTCTCTGATATTAGTAGTTCTGAGATATCGCATGTAGAGGACATACACGTTCCTACAGTGCATGCTTCGGGGAGAAATAGTGAGTCGGCAGTCTCGGAAGAGATTGATATTCGTGATATTGAGGGAAACGCTGTGTGTTATGTTACTGGTGAAAATGTCATTTAGGACATACCCCTTGCTCGAAGAGAGGCAAGATGAAGATAAATTATTATCAGATGCATTCCTGGGTTGTATTGTTGTTATGGTAATGGGTGAAGTTACAGGTAATCTTTTTTCCTTTCGGGTGTTAATGGGTTGTAAATGGGCATGACTTGTAGTTTGTTGTAATTCAAGAGGACGTTACTCTGTAGAGTTTTACGAATCTTTAATAGTTCGGGTTCATTGTGATTTCTGATGTAAGCTGCAGTTTAGTGTAAATTGTGTGCAGAATACCGTAGAGTTTTGTGGAGATATATGAATTTGAGTTTTTGTTTTTTTATATGGATCGCAGCTGCGGTTAGGGATTTCATCGTTCACACTTGGCGATAGTAATGGGTTACTTTGCGTTAATGGTTTGTTTTCATACGATTTTGGGAATTGTGACATGGGCTAATTTCATAGGAGATTTGACCCGTGTGTTATTATGTTATTATGTTATGATGTGTTTTGTCGTCTGACGCAATATCTTTGAATACAGAGTTACAGAATAAGGGTTTGTTGTTTAGGATTTTGTGTTGGGGAGGTATTTAGTATATCGGACTGAACGGGTCTGATCTTTTTCGGGTTGGGATATGTCAGTTAGGATTTAGGAGAGGTTTCAGATTGCCATTAAGTCAGTTGCTTATTGTGTTGAGAATTAGTTGGGTATTGCGCAATATTCCAACTGGTAGAACCTTGATGTCTTTTACGAGATATGATACCTTTCAGATTTTAGGATTGCCTTTCATTGTTCAGTGTATGAATAGGATTCTTGAGTACTTTTTCTGTTGGATAGAATTTCTATGAATAGTTCCTTAGAGTTAGTGTACTTGATAGTGAGTTGACTGGAAATTCCAGGTACCAACTTGGAATTGTTTTACATTGAGAACATATGACCTTTGCACCAGTAGTCTTATCTGGTTCAGTAATAATATGGTATAGGAACAGACGAGTTACTTTTTGATATGACTGTCGATATGACCGACTCACGGAAAATACCACTCCTCGAAATGGAGGTTGGAATAGCTTCACCGTCCTCAACATATGAGAAAGCTGTCAATGTTACTTCTGCACTGTGGTGGGACGATCCAGAACTTTCGAGAGATGTCGGGCAAGATGTCTTCTGTCGCTGTACTTTCATGAGGAGACGTTCAGGTGGCGCAAAAGGATTTTGCGAGCCATTCATCTTCGTCGGATCGCTGAGAGACGCAAGAATACATTCAGCTTGGACTGGTGCAGTCAAGCCTTCCGTCTTAGTTGGATCACCGTTGGCGTGCGCAGTCGCAGGCCTTTCTGCGTGAGGCAGTACTAGGAGTGAAATCGTCTAGATTAATGCGTTTCTTGAATGAACTGGTTGTGCTATAATATCTGTGTTATAAGATATATATGAGTTTTGCACCTAGACATTTTGAGGTGGGGTCCACCTCAGGTGCGTGGACCGAGCAATCTGTAAAAAGGCTCGCGAAGGTGACCTTTGAAAAGTTGGGTCAGCTATTCCATGGGTCCATTTTCACTACACGCAGCAGATAGAAAAACTGCTGAAGCAGTTCGCATACCACAGGAAGTCGCAAAAGGCTCCTTGGTGACAAGACACGGGCTGGCAAATGCGTTTTCAGCAAAGAACGTTCTAGAAGCTGAACCAGTTACAAAATCCGATTTTTGAAGGATGCTTCTTAATAATGTATGGTGTGTACGTGTACTTCGTGACACCTCGAAGTACAGAGGCGTGTCTTGCCGAACTTTGACCTCGAATGATGTCATACAAAAGTACGTTCGTTCGTGCGTTACATAATGAATATAATGGGAGGAACCGTTGTTTGAATTGGACCTGTGAGATCCGATTCATGTGTGTCTGAAGATGTGAGTGATTTTTCACATGGAGACTGTTCCAGAGGACTTGTGGAGTGAGTAAGAATTCATATACGTTTTTAGACTTTGTTTTTCAGAACTGTGAACACACGGTATCTCCTGTGACAGTGAAATGTGTGTTTCTGCTATTTTTTTACATTTTATGATTTTTAATGTGACGTTTCTTCTTTCACAGGTATTTCTGTTCCACTCCATTCCTATTCCTTTTTCCTCTCTCCCTCCTAAGAGGATGAGAGTGGTATGACATTTGAGATGACCTGTTTTAATTGATTGACCTGTTCATGTTTTGACAGATGAGTTATTTTCTGTAATTGGGTGTTTATGATTTTGGAACCTTATTTCCTTAGAAGATTTTGTGATAGCTATGCGAAACATTGGATTTCATTCTTTGTACTTTTTAAGAAGTTATTTTTCGTTGATTTTTGTCAATAAAGGGTTTTAGTTTTGTACTTAGTATCTCATTCCAGTAGTCCTTAGATTTTTGTTAGGGAAAGATACAACTGATAAAGTAGCTCACGCTACATGCTATCACATAATGTCTTGGGATAAGCGAGATCAAACCTCTGTTCATAAAACAGAGACTTAAATCAAGTATAGGCTCAGAAATGGCCTTAACATATATATATGCATATATATGCATATATATATATATATATATATATATATATATATATATATATATATATATATATATATATATATATATATATATATATATATATATATATATATATATATATATATATATATATATATATATATATATATATATATATATATATATATATATATATATATATATATATATATATATATATATATATATATATATATACATATATATATATATATATATATATATATATATATATATATATATATATATATATATATATATATATATATATATATATATATATATATATATATATATATATATATATATATATATATATATATGTGATATATGTGTGTGTGTGTGTGTGTGTGTGTGTGTGTGTGTGTGTGTGTGTGTGTGTGTGTTTGTGTGTGTATTGTGAACGATATATCCCTCCCTCCTGTAGATGCCCATGCATCATTAATTTTGCAATGTAGTCTGATATTCATTTGGGCTGTCGGGTCGGGAAGATTGGAGGGCAGAATGAGAAACAAGCATAGTTTGACCTAGATCAGGGCTGTTAGCACCAGTGTATAGCAGAGTAGGTAGCACCGCCCCCATCGCCTGATTCTTGGAGACAATAGGCCTTCGCTCTCAACCCCTTTTCACCCCATCACGTGATGTGGGAGCATTTAGGTATGGGGAAAGTTAATAGGTATAGTGGGAATAGCCGTCAGGTAGGACCTTAACCTCTAAGTAATTAATATTTAAGTATGCTTTTCCTCTGCCCTCTTTGCTGGTTCTCGTGACATATTTGCAGGGATGTCGGACTAAGGATGAGGTCCTACAAGATGCTGCTGGCTGGGGAAGACAGACCCGTTCTCAACTTCGCCTTGGGTGGACACTCCACCATCTTCTCCACTTAAACTGGTTGAAACTACCGCAGATGAATGGCTGAGTCGATTGTTTGGCACTGCAATTATCAGACAAGGTTCATACATCGTAAATAGTCAGTAAGCCAACCCTTCCCTTCCACTAAAAACCACTTAAATTTCCCATTTCCTTAAGCTTTAACTCCTTCCTCCACAAAGCAATTTCCCTTGTTAAGAGTCCTGCCCGGCCTCCCATATCTCGCCATTAATTTGCCTTGAATTTCAGTAGAGATCCTGTGATAATCATCTATTTATCCCTCTCCCAGTGGAACTTAAGGGGAATTTAAGCTAAGCAATACCTGTGTTTAAATTTACTCTTTGTGTGAGTGTGATCTCATGTTCATTGTTAAAAGCCCAAGCAATTTTGATCCCCATATTGTGCCTACGTGATGTCTTCATAATTATCTGCTGGGCTACGTAGTGGTTAATATTTAACATCTGCAATGTGTAACATTTATAGGGGGATTCCATTTCCTTCCGTGTGTGCCGCCGTTTCTAATCCAGGACGTCTCTTCCAGGAGAGACAAGCTGCTCATCGCCCTCTGTGCTCGATAATTCTGATTGGCTTTCTATTCCTGAACTATTCCTGGTCGTAGTCCGATCTTTGAAGTTTGTTGTGGCCTCGCCAAAATTTTATATGAATTATTTTCCCCATCCTGGAGTTCCCTCCTTTGCAGCATCTAACTGAGACTATTTAGTGTAATCGGGGCATGACTAAGCTATTTTTATTGTAACTGGAATAATTGTATTGTACATTGACCCCCTTAATAATCAGCTTGCTTGTTGCCAATCACTGCATTATTGTTTACGTATCCAATTAATGAGTCTGCCCATCGGCTACCATTTTGTTTGGTTTGTCTCCTTGTTCATCGCTAAATATCTGTAAATAAACCACTGTAAATTGTAAAAGAATTCTAATTCCAATGGTGACCTTCCTCATTTAATTGTAAAACCAGGGAAAATCTAAGTTAAGTTTCAAATAACGTTTCCTTTGTTCATAATCTGGGCACATTTGGTCCCTTAGCAGTCACCAGTTTCAAATTTGTTCAATTCTCATCCCAACCAAGACCCCCAGTTATGACAGTGGCGACCTTGCCAGGATTAGTCATATTAGCGTTAATCAGCCTCGCTATTAACCTAGGCTAGAAAAAACCAGGAATATATATAATCAATTATTTTCAATTTACGGTAATAATTTCATTATTCAAAGGGCACAGGAGCGATCGGAACGGAGAACGTTGGCAAACAGGGTATGTGCATGTTTCTAATATTAAGGAAATAAGAGAAGTGATATTAATATTTCTTTATAGAAACGCAACAATTCTCGTATCATTACAAGCGCTCATAACACAGGAGAACCTATAGGGTTTTATATTAGCGAAAACAGCTAGGTAAGTGCGAAGTGTCTACCCACAAAATCTCCAAAGTGTAGGACAGGGTGTGAGGTTGCCACTTAAGAATTAGGGAGTGTGTAGTTAGGGAATTTTGCATGTGTAAGCTAGGACCAGTAGCTAAGAGTTTATTTCGGAATATTTGCAGCAAAGGAAGTGTACAATTCCTTGGTTAGTGATAAATTTTGAGATAACCAGTAGGTTACAGGAAACCGTGTAGCGACAGCTGGCATTTACACGGCTAGCGAGAAATGTTTTGTTCAAATTGGCGCATGCGTGAATTGTCCTAGTGTGGGAGAAATAAAACATTCTGAGTGTAGTTATTTAACGACCCTCCCAATGCACATTAAAGTAAAGTAAAGTAAAGTAAAGACATTGCTGATATTCAAAGTTAAATAATTCATTTCGCATTCAAAGACTGCACTTTTATTTTCCTCCAATTCCACTTCCTCGCTTTCTGTCGCACAACAAAGCAAGAGCGAACGATCAGCTGTCCTTCTCACGCACGACTCGCTCCCACATCTTTCGTTCATGCCGAACGAACGTTCATCACTTTCGCCCGAACGTAAGCCCTCACGAGAGACTTGAATATCTTCGAAATTAGTTACAACTTTGTTTACAATTGTCAGGGCGAGAATGCATTAGTAACCTTACGTAAGTTATCCCGAATTCATTTTGTAAAAGAAAGAAACCTTAACTTAACGTAATTTCGCAACCATAATTTATTTTCTCTTAAGTGCAAGGTAAAGTGATTAAAATTTCATAACAAATAAGTTCCATTACACAAAACTCACCGAGAGAGAGAGAGAGAGAGAGAGAGAGAGAGAGAGAGAGAGAGAGAGAGAGAGAGATTTTTTTTTCCCTCTTGTATCCTTTCGCCTTAACATGGGACCGACATAATGTATTTATGAGTTTGGGAACCAGCTCACAAATCATAAAAGCAGATACAAAGAGTTCTCTTAATACGTCTACTGGAATTTCAAATTCATAACCCAGTAAAATTCTATCCTATACACAGCGCGTAGTTTATGAGCACTTATGTTTAGCGAATAATCGCGCATAACAGTGTTCTTTTCAAGTGCTTCAGCTCAGATAATTTATTGTACGCTATAAAGCGCATGTATAGCTATATCGTTACTCGTCGTCCAACTGGAGTGCAGGAGTGGGGATATATCTTATCTTAGACTTGCTTGCTGCAAGTGCAAAAAACTGCACATTGTGTGCCTCTCTCGTATCCTACCTGTCCTCATGTCAGGCAGCGCCCACTGGTTCTTATAACTAGCTACCCACTCATGTCACATCCAGTTTCTATTTCTCTCAGTGCCACTAATCTGCGGCACTGCTAAGCACCCAATCACTGAAGCACTTATCTTTCTCCTTTCACTTTCCTTTTCTCTTCCCTTCTGCTCGAGTCTCTCATTTCCCTTTTACTCCCTACTTACCTTCTGTTCAGGCAGAGTACCTCACCTTCAGTGCCAATTCATGCACTGACATTTTGCATTGCTTCACAGAGCGCACCGGCACCCCAGTGCCACCCAACCAAAGCAACCTCTTATAAGCCACTGCACCTGCATTGAAGAAACAGAGTGCCATACAACCAGTGTTTCCGCCCATAAGGACTGTGGCTCCTTCAGGAACACCTCATTAACAGTGCATCCACCCATAAGGACCACAGAGACTTCAGGAGCACTCCCTTTACTAGCGTATCCACCCATAAGGACTCAGACTTCCTTCAGGAACGCTTTCCCCTAGTGTGACCTTCGCACGGCACACTCATCCACAGTGCCACCTCATTCAAAGGTACCACTCACTGAAGTGCCAATAATCTAAGGACACTTCCTCATCGTCACAAACCTTTTCCCCCAGGAACACCCAGTTAACTCACTCAGCACCCCTTCCCCCATCAGCAACATGTCAACCCTGGAGCACCAATATTTTAGGAATATAGGGAAGGAGGACGGTCTTTCCGGCCAGGCCCTTCAGGGGTTTGTAAAGGAACAGATTGCTGAGAAGAGATAGTATGAAGAAGAACAAAGACAGCAAGAAGCCGAACGAAGGAGAGAAGAAGATGAAAGAGAGGAGTGAAGAAGACAGCAAGAAGCCGAGCGGAGGAGGGAAGAAGAAGACAGGAGATGGTAGCATGAACTAGCCCTCAAGGAAAGTGAGCTGGTGCTCTTGGACAAGGAGCTCGAGTTGGAGAGAGCCAAGAAGGAAAATGCAGAAGCTCTAGCAGGCCAACAAGCATCCAGCCCCACCCCATCTGCACTAAATACCTCCCTCGCGACAGTCAATGATCTCGTTGGCAAATGGACAGAAGATGAGCCAGAACAATGGCTCGAAGAGATCGACTTCTTCTTTGAGACTTATGACATTAGCCTGGCTGAGAGGGCCTTACTGCTTACTAAGCACCTGGACGGTAAGGCTAGGGCCTCCCACCGAGCATTGGATAGAGATCAACGAGGAGACCTGGCTGCCGTCCGTGAGGCCATTGCCTGGGCGTATGAAATTACTCCTGAGAGGTGGAGACAACGATTCCGAGGTATGGCCAAGGACGCTGGCTGGTCCAGGACAGAATGGGCCTGTAACAAGACTCAGGCTGGGACCCGCTGGTTCAAATCCCTGCGGTGCAACACCTTCGAGGGTGTGTTCAACCGGACCATGCTGGAGGACCTCTTCCAGTGTGCGCCCGGGCCTCTGGCTGTGTATCTTAGTAATAAGCAGCCAACCACCCTCAAGGAAGCCTGCCACTTAGCTGATGCTTGGGAACCATACAACCCTTCACACAGCACCTTCCAGCGCAAAATAGTACCACCCGGACACCTCTCAGCCTTCAATCGCCCACAGAATGGACCACCTAGCAGGCCTATGTGCACCATCTGCAAGAAGTACGGTCATGTTGAAGCAGACTGCCGCTACAGGGACAATAACCAACCTGGCAACAACCCTTGGCAGCCTACCAATAACCATCCCTCTTCCTCTCCTAATTCAGCACCAGCTTCCCAGTACACCGTCACTGCTGGGAGATCATACCATCCCCGGGGCCCTTGCCGAGACTGTGGGGCTTCAGGACACTCTACCTCAGGGTATCCTGCATGCCCAAAACATGTGGTTGCTCCCAGGCATGTCAACCTGATTAGTACCACATCCTCCCTGGCTGAGCCGCCAGAAAAGTCTCACCCTGAGCGGGTCTGGACAGAGTTCGTCACTATAGCCCCTCTGGATGAGTCTAGCCTAACAGTGAACCTATCGGCTACTGCCGACACTGGCTTGGATATTAGCCCGATCGATCGGGCCAAAGTGCAAGCCAGTGTCTTCATAAATGAGGAAGTCAGGTGGACGGTACCCTGGGTAGACCAGCAATCCATAACTGTTCCCACTGTTGAACTCCGGGTGATTGCTGACTGGAGCATCGAAATTCACCGCCTGGTCGTAGTGAATCCGTATCAGGCACGGACGGGGAATTCCTGCTTGATGGGATATTCTCTGGGGATGCCCGAGCCCCGCCATTCTATTGCCTGACTGCCTCCGCCAGTGAGGCTGTGCCAGAACCTCCTAAGCAGGACACAGCCTCTGTGACAGCTGTGCCACCCTCAACCCAATCTTCCGTTCACCCAAAAGCTAACCGGACCCACCAGCATCGAACACATTCCAGGCCTAGTCTGCAGATCTTGCGACCGGACGGCCACCAAAGAATTACTCCCTCATCAAAAGGAATCTCACAAATTAGCTGCAGGACCTGCAACGTAAGAGGGCACTCGAGAGATGGTCAAAGTGCTCAGTAGGCTAGCATAGATGCCAACTCCACCCGAACAGAGAGGCCCAGCCCTCTCATTAAGACAGGAATTGCTGTCCCAACTCACGCCAGGGACACCAGAGGTCTTGATCCCCGGGTCCCCTTCAGCTTTCTCTGACACCAACTCGTTGCCAGAGCCACTTGCGAGCACTGGTCAGTGCCAAGCTCCGCCTAACTTGGCTGGATGCACCCCGCCAAGCGTACTTCCCATGCCTGGCCCTGAGTTAGTGCCAGTGCTGGATCCAGAACATGACTCGGATCCTCCTATGGGAGATCCACCAAATCTCACAACCGCCATCATCGCACAGTGCAAACCTCCGAACCCTGATGTTTCTTCTTCCCACACTCTTCCATCTGCTGAGGACGACTCTCTGGGAGGCCTGGACATTATCTCTTTTCTGGTCGACCAGGAACTGTCCGGCCAGGACGCTGACGCTGATTCTCTTCCCACGACGGTTGTTGCAGCAACCGAAGTAGGAGACCAGCCCGTAGCCCCTGAGATTGCCCTTGATCCTACTCCTGACGGCACTCCTGGCCATTCTTCAGAGTCAGTATCCTCATCGCCCCCTAGGACTGGCCTAGCCAGACCCTGGACGCCCCCGAAGAAGAAGAAGGGGCAGAAGAAATCCACTTAGCGAGTCAGAGCCATAAGCTCTCTTGGCCCTCATGGCTGTTGACACAGAGCCGCTTCCATCTTAGAGCGATCCTGGCACCTGCCCACAGAAGGTAGCCTGTGTGACCTCTGATCCCGTAGCATTAACCATTAACCACTTAGGCCTTTGTACTACTAACCCTTTTCCACTAACCTCCTTCCAACCCACTCTAGACTCAGACTGATACATTACTTAATCATACATTGTGAATTACCCTTCAGGTTAGTCATGTTTCAATTTGTTGCGTGTTAATCGTCAAGCGTATTGCCGATCATAACTCAGTGCGTGCCATTTGTTAGTGCCAGCTCATTCAGTGCCAGAGTCGTGGGGATAGTAGGTTAGGCTAGGTTAGGTGTTTACCGTGTGCGTTTGCCTAGGCATAGATTTCTCCTGTCATCATAGCCAGTTAGTAGCCATATCTATACCCTTAGGTAGGTTAGGCCTGTAAATTAGCCAATTCAGAACCCCTCTTAGCAGTTAGGTAGGTTCCTTTAGATATTGCAGTGCCACCATACACCCTAGGTAGGGTCATGGGCTGCCAGTCGGGAGGAATTAGATAAGACCTTCACACCCGGAAGGGTGTGAAGGCCTTTCCAAAGGGGGGATCTGTCAAGAGTATATCCCTTCCTCCTGTAGATGCCCGTGCATCATTAATTTTGCAATGTAGTCTGCTATTCATTTGGGCTGTCGGGTCGGGAAAATTGGAGGGCGAAGGAGAAACAAGCATAGTTTGAACTAGATCAGGGCTGTTAGCACCAGTGTATAGCAAGGTAGGAAGCACCGCCCATCGCCTGATTCTGGGAGACAATAGGCCTCCCGCTCTCAACCCCTTTTCACCCCCATCACGTGATGTGGGAGCATTTAGGTATGGGGAAAGTTAATAGGCGTAGTGGGAATAGCCGCCAGGTAGGACCTTAACCTCTAAGTAATTAATATTTAAGTATGCTTTTCCTCTGCCCTCTTTGCTGGTTCTCGTGACACATTTGCAGGGATGTCGAACTAAGGATGAGGTCTTACAAGACGCTGCTGGCTGGGGAAGACAGACCCGTTCTCATCTTTGCCTTGGGTGGACGCTCCGCCATCTTCTCCACTTAAACTGGTTGAAATTACCACAGTTGAATGGCTGAGTCGATTGTTTGGCGCTGCAATTATCAGACAAGGTTCATACATCACAAATAGTCAGTAAACCAGCCCTTCCCCTTCCAATAAAAAACCCCTTAAATTTCCCATTTCCATAAGCTTTAACTCCTTCCTCCACAAAGCAATTTTCCCTTGTTAATAGTCCTGCCCGGCCTCCCATATCTCGCCATTAATTTTTCTTGAATTTCAGTAGAGATCCTGTGATAATCATCCATTTATCCCTCTCCCAGTGCAACTTAAGGGCAATTTAGGCTAAGCAATACCAGTGTTTAAATTTACTCTTTGTGTGAGTGCGATCACGTGTTCATTGTTTAAAGCCCAAGCAATTATGATCCCCATATTGTGCCTACGTGATGTCTTCATATTTATCTGCTGGGCTACGTAGTGGTTAATATTTAACATGTGCAATGTGTAATATTTATAGGGGGATTCCATTTCCTTCAGTGTGTGCCGCCTTTTCTAATCCAGGACCTCTCTTTCAGGAGAGACAAGCTGCTCATTGCACTCCGTGCCCGATAATTCTGACTGCCTTTCTATTCCTGAACTATTCCTGGTCGTAGTCCGATCCTTGAAGTCCGTTGTGGCCTCACCAAAATTTTATATGAATTATTTACCCCATCCTTGAGTTCCCTCCTTTGCAGCATCTAACTGAGACTATTTAGTGTAATCGGGCATGACTAAGCTATTTTTATTGTAACTGGAATAATTGTATTGTACATTGGCCCCCTTATTAATCAGCTTGCTTGTTGCCAATCACTGCATTATTGTTCTACGTATCCGATTAATGAGTCTGCCCATCGGCTACCATTTTGTTTGGTTTGTCGCCTTATTCATTGCTAAATATCTGTAAACAAACCCCTGTAAATTGTAAAAGAATTCTAATTTCAATGGCAACCTTCCTCATTTAATTGTAAAACCAGGAAAATCTGAGGTATGTTTCAAATAATGTTTTCCTTTGTTCATAATCTCAAGTAACACTTGGTTCCTTGGCAGTCACCAGTTTCAAATTTGTTTCAATTCTCTTCCCAAACCAATACCCCAGTTATGACTATATATATATATATATATATATATATATATATATATATATATATATATATATATATATATATATATATATATATATATATATATATATATATATATATATATATATATATATCTATATATATATATATATATATATATATATATATATATATATATATATATATATATATATATATATATATATATATATATATATATATATATATATATATATATATATATATATATATATATATATATATATATATATATATATATATATATATATATATATATGTATATATATATATATATATATATATATATATATATATATATATATATATATATATATATATATATATATATATATATATATATATATATATATATATATATATATATATATATTTATATATATATATATATATATATATATATATATATATATATATATATATATATATATATGTATATATATATATATATATATATATATATATATATATATATATATATATATATATATATATATATATATATATATCTATATATATATATATATATATATATATATATATATATATATATATATATGAATATATATATATATATATATATATATATATATATATATATATATATATATATATATATATATATATATATATATATATATATATATATATATATATATATATATATATATATATATATATGTATATATATGTATATATATATATATATATATATATATATATATATATATATATATATATATATATATATATATATATATATATGTATATATATATATATATATATATATATATATATATATATATATATATATATATATATATATATATATATATATATATATAGTATATATATATATATATATATATATATATATATATATATATATATATATATATATATATATATATATATATATATATATATATATATGCTATATATATATATATATATATATATGTATATATATATGTATATATATATATATATATATATATATATACATATATATATATATATATATATATATATATATATATATATATATATATATATATATATATATATGTATATATATATATATATATATATATATATATATATATATATATATATATATATATATATTTAGAACTGTTTGAAACAGATAAGAATGTTCCAGGTAGGAACATTGTAGCGAACCGATTGGTCTATCTTCAGGAGGCGGTGAAGGGTCAACCTTGTTTCCTCTCGCTCTCTTTCAACAGCGAGTCTTTTCCCAGTGGGTATTTCACACGCCCCTCTCTCTCTCTCTCTCGCTAACATCACAAAGATCTCTTTCGTTCTCGCATGGATTTTTGTTTCTCTCTCATTCCACATTAAAGAAATGAAATGGGTCGTCATATATAAAAACTCAATCTTTCCTACCAAAATAGATTTATTATTTAAACAACCCAACAAGCAATGAATAAACAAATAAAGATTAAAATGCATCATAAATGAAATTGTCAATTAAGAAAACATCTAACTCAAGATTTAGTCTCAGTCCAACTAAAAATCTGATTATGGCTAATAGCCTGCAAACTCAAAAATTCTCACATATTCCATTACAGACTTTTGTAGAGCCCAGTCTCAAGTCTCCCACATAAAATACTAGACATTGCAAAGGTTTGCGACTGTCTTTCTCTATGATCACACCAACATGATAGCATCATGTTATTGCCTACAAAGTCATCACCACATGACACCACAACCATGACATCTTATTAAGCCAATTCTAAGAGCTCGCCACACTCAAAGATAATGTCTTCACGATCCCCGATCTAGGTCTGCTAATGAACGACCGAACTAATTTTTTTGGGCAGAATTAGACACAAAATCGAGATTCTATAACACACGAACTCTTGTATGCGCATAGCGACTTGGTCATATGACTCGGCCAATACCGCGTGTTCATCATACCGCGTGTTAATCACATTGCTGAGATGATCAACTATTTGCTGAATACAATCGATTCTGCAAGTGACGGCTTCAAGAGTACCATCTCGCAACCAAAAATTCTTCCATCACACTCTGTACCTTTTAACATTACGGCGGCCATATTTTCTGAAATAGTGCTCGGCCACCACATAAGAGCGTCTCGCTCTCCTTAACGGCAAACTAAAACAAAAGCATATGTATAAAACATAACAGATAGGGCTTATGCTCAATTAGCAATGTCTACTGAACTACAGCTTAGATACTGCCCTCATGACGTTTTGCACATCTACTGGGGACATTGTCTTAGAGCACTTGCGTGAAGTCTTACAAGCACAAATGAGCTTTACTACTCCCATAATAAGAACTATCAGAAAATAACCACTAAAATCATTAAGACAGCTGGCAATAAATATTCACGGTACTCGACCATGAACGTATCCTCGATCTCTTCCATCGGCGGGACAGTCACCGGTATCTCTGTCGAAGGCACTGGAACTATATCGTGATTGTTATGCATATGACGCATAAATATCTTCTCGGAACTGTTGAACACAGCACGGCTAAGTACGAGAAAGTCCGTAGACAGGATTCTGCAGGATGAGTCGAACAGCTTGGACCCTCGAAGCACGAACGTCGTCGTCTGGTTATTCTGGCACATTGTCGTGATGGGGCACTCTTTTGCAAAACAAGGCAGAAGAGTTCTGGTGGTGATCATGTGGTATTCACGTGGAAACTGTATAAAGTCACATTCAGTCGGAGTCTGTCTATGAACTAAAGACAACTCACAACCATCCACAGACACAACTTGCAACTTAAAACATTACTGTCACTATACTTCTCCCTAACCAAGGTACAACCTGTCTTATAATCAACTCCCAAACCCTGATATTGATCTCCCAAAATGAACATGATCTCCAGCCCCTTCCATATCACTACTAAGTCTCCCAAAAGCACTCGGAGAAGGTCTAATAACAAAACTAACAAAGGCTTCATCATACCACAGGAAGTACTACATCAATCAAACACTCAGACAACCTCACCTTCAAACATCATAATACAAACACAATCTCACTCCTAAACACAAAACTCCATGTAGATAAAAATAACATTTTCTAAGTATCCCAAAGGTAACATGTCACCATAACGACCATCACTGCAGCAATAATTGCTTTAACTTGCATTTGCACTTCTGTCCTTAGAGAATCAGTTTCTTTCTCAACATTAAGAATTGTATGTGGATCATGGAGAATGCAATTGTCACGTTAAGATCTTCTTTCAAACCTTCACTGAAACTGACAAATCATCTGGAACGTCTCATTGTTTCAAAAAATTACTCAATTTCTTATTACTCTCTTGCAACTGATTTAACTGTTTTCAGCTAAAGTCTTTTTGAAAGATGACTAAACTCCCAATGGACAAGGCTCAATCACAGCAATCACGCCAACATCTACAAGAACTAAAGGTGCTGCTCTTTTACTTCTCCTATTCAAAACTAATTCATCTAAAATGAACTTCCAAAGACAAAAAAAGATAAAAAACAACTATTATATACAGTATATACAAATATCAACCCATTTATCCCTCAAACTATATACAAATGTTCCATTACATCCCAACTTTCTTTAACTTTGAAATATGAGTTAATTTCGTCACACCGGTAATTACATCTTTTACTACAAATCTATTCCCTCTTTTGATCTCTATAATCTCAAAAGGTCCGTGGAACTTAGGACTTAATTTATAATTCAGATCATTCCGAACATTCACTTTAACAAACACTCTATCACCCATCGAAAAAGCTACTCCCCTCGATTTCGCGTTACTTTTCTCTACCATTGCACGCGAACTAAGTTCAAGTTCTTTACTGATACATGCAAATCTTTCTCTCGCTGTATTTATCAACAAAGTGACCATAACATCACCTGAACTCGCTCTGGTAACAAATCAAAAGGTCCTTTCAACTTGTACCCATACAAAGCTTCTGCTGGAGATATCTTAATTGTGTCATTCATCATAGTATTGATACTATATCGCACTTCATCCAAAGATCTGTCCCAATGTGTATCGGAACCACCCACTGTCATGCGTAAAGCTTCGATTACTTTCCGATTCGCCCTCTCACATAACCCATTCGCTTCAGGTCTATACGGGATTATAGATACTTTCTTTATCCCCAACAAATTGGCAAGACCCTCTAACGTCTTATTAATAAACTCCCTACCATTGTCTGTGATCAGACATTCCAGAACACCATATCTACAAATTACCCCTTAAAAGAATAGCAACTTCCTCAGCTGATTTTACTTCAGTGGGAAAAGCTCGACAAAACAGGTTAACTCGTCAACAACTACTAATAAAAGTCTTTAACCAAAGCGGACTTTGAGAAGTTACCCAGAATATCCATATGCACTCTCTGAAACAGCCTATGCAGTAAACAGGATATGAACCCAAACGACACGACACCGATCGTCTCAGCTTATTAGCATTGCAAACAGCGCAACTCTTTACAAAGGCCTCCACTGCGGAAAACATATTTTCCAAAGAACTTTGACCTGACGTTTTCATACGTCTTGTCAAAACTAAGTGAGGAGAACCAAATTTACAATGTACAATGTCTAGAACTTGTGGTACTAGACTCTCTCACGATGATTTGTGTAATTTCACCCATGGAGTACCATGAAGTTATACTTAACTTTCCTCACCAACAAATTATTCTCAACTCTAGACCAGAAAAAGGCAACTTATACCCTTTCTTCAGTGAAACTCCCTAAGAAATGCCTTAGCATCTGACAACAATTTATCTTCATCTTGCTTTTAATAGCAAGCCTATGTTTCCAAGTGACATTTCACCCGTAATATAACATTGTGCTTACCCTCACTATCACGAACAACAATCTCTCCCGAGACTGCCGACTCACTATTTCTCCCCAGTATGTACTGTAGAAAGTATGTCCTCTACATGCGATATCTCAGAACTACTAGTATCAGAGACATTCAGACACCAAAAATTTACTCTCGTCTCCCACACAGGATTCAGAATGCACTCCCTCATCCTCGACTGGAAAATATCTGCTCAATGCATCTGCAACCACATTATGCTTACCTTCAATGTATTTCAGGTTTCCATCAAAATCTCTCAATGTCAAAAACCAGTGCTCCAGAGGCGACAAATTTGCTTATTAAAAGCTCTAACATCGGTTGATGATCTGTAAAAATCACGCTTTATTCCAACAACAACATCTTAAAATGAACAAGGCTAGAGACGACTGCAAAAGCCTCCTTGTCCACAACTGACATCAGCCTTTCGTTACTACCAAGTGCTATAAAGAGCAATTGGGTGTAATTCCCCTCAAATTTCTGCATCAAACACGCACCTATACCTTCCTGACTCTGCGTCAGTCACTAAGGTGAACAGTTGACTAAAATCTGGAAACTTCAAAACAGGTGGGTGGAACCAAAGTTCTTAAGCTTCTCAAAAGCTAATTGCTGACTATCACCCCAAACAAACTTAACGTCTTCTTGTAACAAATCTGTCAATGGAGAGCTATTGTAAAAATTTGGACGTACAAAAACAGCAAAGAAATTTACATACCTAGGAACGAACGCAATCTGTTTCCTGGTTTTGGGAACTGGAAAACTCAATGTAACTGCTTTAACTTTCTCATCATTCACTCTGACTCCTCTTTAGAGATAACACATGACCTAAATAGACAATTTTTCTCTTCAGAAACTCACACTTCTAATTTGACCTTTAATCCAGAACCATAATCGCTTAAGGACTTCTTTTAACACCTTTAGATGTTCTTCAATCGTATCTGTGCATATGAGAATGTCATCCATGTACACAAACACCGACTTTCCTAACAAGCCATGAAAACTGTGTTAACCAGTCTAGTAAATGTTATTGGGGACCCTTGTAAATCAAAGGCATCTATTAAACTCGTAATGTCCCTTTGGTACCGAAACTGCTGTATATTTACGGCTACTCTCACAAAGCGGAACCTGTAGAAACCCTTGCATAAGATCTATAGATGAATATATGAGGCGCCCAGCAGAGCAAGGGCGCAAGCGCCATTTTACAAACTGTGAAAATGCATTTAAAGTTTTCAAACATCAATATCTTTCAAACCAACCATACGATTTTAATCTAGTTTTCGTCATTCTAAAGGAAATTTATCTCAACGTACCATATATCGAAAATTTTCCCATTATTATAACATTATACTTAAGCTATAGTATAAAATGCAAGGTAAAGTTAGGTGGACCAGCTTATTATTTTACTCGATAATAACGATTTTTGTGGTTGATTTTACTTTCTTTGGTCTTACCTTAATTATTGGCATTTAACATTGAAAAAAGTCATTTAATCACACACAAAAATAAATAGATAATAAAAAATAAGAAAACTCAATACAAAATAAAGGTAAATAGCAATAAAAAAAACATTGATTGCACTTCCTGAATTTTAAAGAATATGGTTTTAAAATTTTTTAGATGAATGGTAAATAAAAAAATAAAATTCAAAATTAAAAATAATACCATAAACATTAGCACATGAAATTCATGTGACAGGGCATCAACGTTAGCATCTCAGACCGGGGACCTCTTCTTCTTTAAGTATCATTAATCCCTCCTCCTACTTAAGTGTTAAAGTCCGTGAAGTCTCTGGGTACTTTCATGTCGGGGCAAAGTACAGATCCTAGAAAAAAATAAATATAGTAAATAGCAATAAAAAAAAAAGATTGTAACTCTTTCAAAACCATTATTCAGTGCATAAATCTGATTTTATTGTATTTTTACGCAAAATGATGATTAACAAATATAAAAATATAATGGAAAAAATGTAAAAAACTTTAACATACAAAAATATTAAAATACTGCAATATAAAAAACATGCCTCACCTAAAAATTGCAAGAGAGAGATAGCATTTCATTGCCCACCAACTTTGTGGGCTAGTTTCCATTTAAAGCTAAAGTGTGTTTAACAATCATTAGTAATCTGTAGTTCCAGGGCATCAATCTCAGCATCTCTGACCGGGACCTCTTCTTCCTCAGGGAGTATCATGAAGCCTTCCTCCTTCTTGATTGTCAATATTCAGTCCCTGAAGTACTGGGCATTCTCAAGGGCAACGTAAAGTACCAGATCCGAAAAAATCTTTATAAGTCAATAACAATAAAAAAAAAGTGGATTGTATTCCTATTTTAAAACCATTAATCAATGCATAAATCTGATTTTACTATCATTTATACAAAAAAAAAAAAAAAATATAAACAAAAGTAAAAACAACAAGCATTAACTCACCTTGATATCTATAGCTTCCATCCAGAGTATGGGGAGGTGGAAGCAGGCAGAGTTACCTCAGACAAGTTAAAGGTCTTGCGCGAGTACTTCCTCTGCCTTTCCATAAGCCGGACTTGATGGTTGTCAGAAGTGTCTGCTATATATAGCTATTTTTGATACAACCCTTCAAGAACCTGAAGTCTTACACAATGACCCTGGCATCGATGCATTTGGTAGTTTTGGATGTGCGTTTTGTGATGTATGACTGAAGTTCAAAGTTAGTCATTTTTCATTTCGACAATGGAAATTTTTCTTGACAAAAGCATTCTAGAGTTCCATGTATTCAATTTTGCTGCCTATCGTTATTCCCTCCTTAACCTCACTTCTATATTGCCAAAATGATATCACAAGGCATAAAGTGCCCAGGCACATCTGTACATGTTCAATTCTGGCAATCTTCTTCTTATCTGTTTTAGACATCCGAGGATCATGTTAATATTCTTATTTTTCAGCACAGTTATCAGAAAAAGAACAAGCTTTGTCTGATTGTCATAGTGAAGCCTCAATTTAATAGTTAACACAACTCATTATCTCATGACCCTCGCCTTGCCGTAACCTCATCCCACATGTACATGGTCGATTTCTGAGTTTTCATGTTAAAAACACAAAAGTTGTATCTCACACAGTTTTCTTTTATAAAAAGCAACACTAGTACTAAGCTTGGGCGTCAGCAATGTTTGTTGCAGATCGAAACATAACGCCATAAAATCATCATTGTCTGAAGTACTAAAGCTATCAGTGAGCTCAAGCTTGTGTTGCAAGCATTTTATGCGCATCGACTCGTTGCATTTCATCCAACTGAGCCTGTTCACAACCCATTTGTTTGTATTTTGAAATATTGCTGACAATAAATCATTGGTGTTGCATCTCATCAATCCGGCATGAAACCAATTTAAATTCAGTCCTAAACACATTACTATAATAATTAAAAGAGACAATATCCTTTGGATGCTCATCTTTAATGAAGAACATACATATCATACAACTTCACAACACTAAGATTCGATTCCATTCTACACAGGAAACGATTTTGTAATGAGATCATGGTCGGCAACTTCTTAATGTGTTCACGCACAAGGTCTGCTTTTTCCCCAGAAAATTTTGATACCCTTGCGTTTGTATTTGAGGTTTGCCAGCCAAATGTCAGTTTCTTTAAAAACAACACGTACCCTCTTATCCCTATTCCAAATTTAGCTTATTAAAAGCTTTTAACAACATTGTAATGATTATCTGTAATCAACTATCACAATTGTTTCAACACGCGAACTTTCCTCTGCAGGTTTCCTTCGACGTTTTATTGGCACTGAAACCATTAAAAAAAGCAAATATGATGTCTGGGCGTTTAGTTCCCCATGCCCCAATAATCTTTAAACAGTGCCTCTATAAACAGGCATTGGGTAACTTTCTGAAAACACCCGTCAGCATCAAACACCAATTTTACGGGCTTTACTTCTCGAGTCTTTCGGCTAGTATAAGCCTTACCTTTGACTAAAATCTGCGATATTCATTTTCCAAACAGGATGGGACACCACGTGCCGCCAGGCTCATCAATATCTTCATTTGTATCGCTATTGATGACTATCATTTCAAATAATATCGATCTCTTGTGATCAAATCTGTCAATTAACATTATCAGTCATGGTAAAAACAAAACGGCGAAAGAAACCGAAAATACTCACGGAACGAAAAATATCTGTTTCTGATAACAGGGAACTGTGATAACTCACAAGGATGAACTTTCGTCTCTGTGTTCCATCACTGCTCTTTAGAGAGCAGCATGTCCTAAATAGACAATTTTTCTCTTCAGAAACTCACATTTTTCAATTTGACCTTAATCCAGCGAAGATAGTCGCTTGAGGACTTCAATTTTAACTCCCTTTAGATGTTCTTCAAAAATAGGTTTGTGCACATGAGAATGTCATCCATGTACACAAACACCGAACTTTCTAACAAGCCATGAAGTACTGTGTTCAACCAGTTGGAGTAAATGTTATTTCAACCCTGTAATCCAAAAGGCATCCTATTAAACTAGAATGAAGCCTGGGAAAATGCTGTATATTTACGGCTATTTCACAAAAGTGGAACCTGTAAAAACCCTTGCATAAGATCTATAGATGAATATATATTCTTGCCACCGATCTCAACAAACAAATCAGGCAAACAAGCTACAGGATATCTATCTGGGCATGTTTTTTTTCATTCAATTTACGAAAATCTACACAAACTCTGATACTACTGTCTTTCTTTGGAACCGCTAATAAAGGAAAATTATAGGAGAAGAGCTCTGCCTAATAATTCCCTCCGACTCCCATCTCTGAACTTCCTTTTCTACTTCTTCTCTGATCTTAAAGGGAATTCGATATGCTGGAATATATATGGGATTTGTACCTTTTCTAGGCGAATTAAATGTTCTAAAACATCTGTAACTCCTAATTTATCTCCCTTCAAAGCAATGATATCTAAATATTCTTTCAACACTTTCTCTACTTTATCTGAATACTCAGGATAATCAACTTTAGCCAAATGTTCATGAAGAACTTGACTTCTGAACTGTTGCTCCTCGTTAGGAAACATGTTCCTCGAGTCTCCACAAAAACTCACTATTTATGTTCTTCCTTAAACTCTTCAAAATCAATTACATAAGTACCCTTTGTGATATTTTTTCACTGAGTCTTGATAGCTAACTAATTCTACTGTAGTCACGCCTGCGACTGAAACTTCATTTACTGACACCGTACTCACAACGTCTTTGAATTTCTCGGTTCCCTCAACAACGCATACTTGAGAAGGAAACTTTTCTCTTTCATCGACACTTTAACCAATGTAGGAACTCGCGGTTGCAATTCAATATCTTCCAACAAAAATCCTTTGAAAGATTTTCGCGGAATATCTTCACTCTCTAATGACTGTGTTACACATGTCTCAGACTGCGTCTTAGGTTTCTCACAAGTTTTTTTCCCTGTGTATATATGGAACAAAACAACCTGGCTCACCTATTGTAATCCCCTGAATTCCCGTAAGAATGTTGATGTTATGTCGCATGCAAGAAGGGTGTCCTAGCAAAACCATTTCACCTAAGGCTAATCCTTCTATGACCAAAAATGATTCTACTATTGTCTTTCCACCGATACAAAGCGTAAGAAATGACGAACCTAAAATATTCAGTTTTCGCTTGTACATCACACACTGTCTCACTAATAGGGACTAATTTACACTCTGGAAACTTCAGTGAAAAAGGTCAGCATTTACTAGGTTAACTGAGCTACCAGAATCAATGAAAATAGAAATTTCACTGCCACTAGAAAATCCACGTACAATCACCTAGGTTCTGGTGATTCTAAGACCTGATTGCTCAT
Organism: Macrobrachium rosenbergii; assembly: GCF_040412425.1. NCBI lineage: Eukaryota > Metazoa > Arthropoda > Malacostraca > Decapoda > Palaemonidae > Macrobrachium > Macrobrachium rosenbergii. The sequence continues at coordinate 77,341,857 of NC_089752.1, read as the reverse complement.
TATCCTGTGTCCGTCTTCGAACTTATCTTGTGAAAATTCTGATGTTCGTTTGTGTACCTAGAACTTGCATCATGTGGAATTCTCCTGTCATATCTATTAAAACCTCCCGTGTTTTCCTTGAATATTCTCTACTCTTTTGTGGCTGGGCAAAATCTCCATCCATGGTCTGAAGATTTGCAAACTGAACAATATCTCACTCTGCAATTTGATTTACTATGTCCTATTTTATCACAATTAAAACAACGAATATGTTGTTACTGATCTCTCTGAGGTTTTCCTCAATTCCACCTGTGCACATGATTTCGCTCCTGCATCATTTCCGAGATTTGAGGAGTTATCATTATTCTGTGGTTTTGACACTGTAGCTGAAATCTTAGCACCTCCCTTCACAAAACTACTGTCTAGTGTCGGGCATTTTGATAGATTTTTGTTAACCTGTACAAACAAAAAGGATTCATCTGTGTCCTGATCAATTCTTTTATCAAAACTAGGGGTAATTATATCTGGGACTGACGTTAAAAGGCAAGCAAAGTGTAGCAGTTTTTCAAAATTATCTAAAGAAATATTATTTCCAGTTACCCATGTAGAGTTTATCATAGATTTCTTTATCTCACCTACTGCATCAAATAAATCGAGCACTGTACGCTATTAGTGAATCATCACCCTTCTAGTTCTAATAAGGGCTCGCAAAGTTCCAAACAATGCATTCGCGGTCAACTCCGCCATACGACCTGCGTAGAAATTTCTGAAGTTCTTTCCAAGTTTTACACTTTCTGAACCCGAAACTCGTGCTCGTTTCTCCAATATCTCCTTTGTCTAAATCCAGAAATGATTTGCTTCTCTCAAAGCATCAGCGCCACCCGTAATCTTCCTAGAATTCAAATAATTATCAACTGATTCAATAAATGTTTCTACATTCTGTGTTAATTTCCATCAACTAGTCCCTTAAAATTTGTAATGCCTGCATTAAAATTTGTTAATTTATGGGTCACGACCGACTGGGACGGTCTTGCATTTTTGAGTCTTCCATTTTTCGCAAAAACATAACCCGAAACCAAAAAGAACATAGAGAAAAAAAAAAAAAAAAAGAAAAGAAAACGGGAGAACAACAAAAGTTAAGTTTCGACTCAAAAAGAAAAACTGAAAATGGGGTTACTCAACACTCAGTCTGCCAACAGAAAATGGAGCTCTGTGCAACCTGTGACGTCACCATCTCGAAGACGACAAAAAAAGTTCCAATGAGCGTTTTGTTGAATCACCACTTGCTTAATTAACTCACAATCGCCACTAATCACACTTATTTGGGTATTTTGTTAACCCCAAAATTGCTCTAGAGATCACCCAGATCTATTTCACAATTCCCCACTCCCAATACTCGAATGAGACGGACAGAAAAAAAAAAGACTTCCCGTATTAAACACGTAATCACGACCCATTATGACACCCGCTCTTTCAAAACTGGTGATCATTCATCACGCTCAGTCGCCTCAGGCCGTCTGCCTTGGGCATCAACGTTACCAATTAGTCTATTTTTAAAAAATCGACTAAAACATTAAAGACGCTGCTATTATCGCTCGCCACCCAACTTTACACACTGACAGTATTTCTAACTCTAACCGCTGCCACCATTTCTTGACTGTTACAACTGTTTGAAACAGATAAGAATATTCAGGAAAGGAGTATTACGAACGTTTAACCGATTGGTCTATCTTCAGGAGGCAGTGAAGGTTTCAACCTTTTTTTTTTCTCTCTCTTTCAACAGCGAGTCTTTTTCTCAGCGGGTCTTTCTCTCACGTCCTCTCGCCTCTCTCTCTCTCTCTCTTGAACGTCACAAAGATCTCTTTCGTTCTCAATGGATTTTTTTCTCTCTCTCATTCCACATTAAAGAAATGAAATGGGTTGTATAAAGAAAACTCAATCTTTCCTACCAAAAATAGATTTATTATTTAAAATAACCCAACAAGAAATGAATAAACAAAGCAAAGATTAAAATGCATCATAAATGAAATTGTCAATTAAGAAAAACATCTAACTCAAAATTTAGTCTCAGTCCCAACTGAAAAGTCTGATTATGGCTAATAGCCTGCAAACTCAAAAATCTCACATATTCCAAATCAATAGTCAGCCCTCAAGTCTCCCATAAAATACTAGTCAACCAGGTTTGCGACCAAGAACAACAGTCTGCCACAAAGTCCTCACCACAACCACAACCAGACATCTGTCGAAAAATTAAACATGATAGAAAACTCCCAAAATATATAGGTCCAATGCAAAACACAATAATGAAAAGTAAAATGCATAGCCAAGATACTGGTAAAATATATAACAAAATAAAAATGAAATTGAGGTAGTACCAACATAAATCCCACACCATTCAAAAGTTCATAATGATCCCATAATTCAAAATGTCTTAAAAAATCAAAAGTCATCCCAATTTCCACATAAAAACAAGATTTCAAACTCTACCTTATCTGCCAATTCTAAAAGCTCATCTACACTCCAAAGATAATGTCTTCAGACAATGCGATCTAGGTCTGTTAATGAACGATCAAACTCAATTTTAGGGCAGAATTAGACACAAAATCGAGATTCAAATAACACACGAACTCTTGAATATACATAGCGACTTGAAGTCATATGACTCGGCCAGCTGCGTGTTCATCACATTAACTGCTGAGATGATCAACTATTTGCTGAATACAAAGATTTTGCAACTGAGTCTCTCAACAGTTCCATCTGACTCCAAAATTCTTTTCATCACATCTAAAGCATTTTAGAAATGCACTATATGCAAGAGGTATTTAAAATATTTAATCTGAAATATATGTGATATATATATTGTGTTGTTTTTGGAGTGGGTGTTATTATGTTCTTAACAACTCTGGGCTGTCATTTACATCAGAAGCAACAAAAAAGGTCAGGAGGGGCAAACAAGAAAAACAATATAAAGCTCAATAATTGAATTTATTTAAAATAATTACATATAGTCAGGACTGGTAAATGATAAATCGATAAATACAATGAAAGTTCCAAAAGTGGAGCAGTTTGTCCGTTTGAATATTTTTTAAAATAGTCAAAAAAAGAAAGCTAAAAATCCGGCAAAAATAAACAGAAGAAAAAAAAAACCAATCGGGTTGTAGGGTCTGTCCATATATGCACCATGGAGTTGTTTTCAGCTGCACCCGGAGACAAAAACCCACAAACTTCAGAAAAACGCTGATCAGATGGTTTTATTGCATCAGTTCCTCACGCTGTCATCAAAGATGAGCAGCTGGAGTGGTCGGACAGGTGTCAGTGGAATTACTCATGTTTTGTCACACTCCACCTCACACGACACACTCCACCTATTTTGTAAAAGGCGTGATCTTTTTAAATTTGCTGCTCAAAACTCGACCAACGTCAGACTCAAAAAACTGCTGCTGCTGCTGACCACTGCAAATGCTGCCTTCCTACCAGACTAAACTGAAGACAGAAAAAGGTTTGCAGTCACCAGAAAACTTTATAAAACATTAGGGTGTTATGAAAAAAACTTTATTGTTTGTTTACCAGTTTCTCTAAAAACTTCTGTACTGAGATTTTTAACCTTGTTTGTTTCTCTCTCTCTCTCTCTCTCTCTCTCTCTCTCTCTCTCTCTCTCTCTCTCTCTCTATATTTCCTGATAGAAACTGAAAACGTCTTTAAATTCCCTTTAGGATGCTGTCCAGATTTCAACTGCTCTTTTCAGAGATCGTCTATGGAATTATTTGGGTTAAAGTTTCAAAGGATCTTTCTTTTGATGATTACTCGAAAGTTGGTGACCACAGAGAGAGCTTAGAGAGAGGGAACTTGACAATCACTGGTGGCTCAATTAGTTATCCATTTTTTCATTTTTTTAAACTACCAGTAACGTAAGACAGTCCAGAGAGAGAGATATATATAATAGGGCTGGGTTGACGTGTTGAAAATGATATAGAATCCAGTTCGGAAATCTAGGCCGATATTGATGACTGTCTTTGCTATTGTTGTTATATATAGTCATCTGCTAAATCTATAATATGTATCCAGTATATAACCTTGATGTATTAAATATCTTTGTTAAATACTCTCTATATATATATATATCTATATTTCTCTCTATCTAAATCTATATCTATATATATATATTGTGTTAAGCTATATATATCCCAGTAACACACTGACTTAAATTCACCAGTATCAAAGGGTTGCTGTAAATATGGTGACTTGCAGCATTTATCGCTTGCAGACCTCAAGACCATTCCAGCATTTCACATGACAGACCACAAAATAGTGAAATTGCTTTCGATGGATTGTTCTACCACTATAGAACCATTTTTATCTTTGACATTTATAACGGTTTATTATTACTATTTTATTATTATATATTATAATTTTATCAAAATCATCAGACTGAATTCTTTCTCTGATATTGTGTTTGTATCGAATCGTTAGGCCTACTTAGGTCTCGCTTAGTGAGTGATACGACCTCTGTCATGCTCACTCACTAATATAGAATATGAAAGGAGGTACATAAACGGAACGATAGGGGTTGCATATAGGGGCCGAAGGGACGCTGCAAATGGCTTAAGTAATGCCTACAGCGCACCGCATGAGGTGCGCTGATATACTAAAACAAGGGGTTTTCCATATGCTTAAAGACCACACCATTGATTTATTTGAATAAAAAGTCTCCTTTCTCTGGTTTATTTCAGTGGCTAAAAAAATAATTATGGAAATTGCTCACTTGCGTCTTGTTCACCGGAGACATTATTCATTATCCCTACCATTCTGAAAATCACATTCATTGACTCTGAACAATCCAGGGTAAAATTTCTAAAGTTGCCGTGTTTATTAGCGGGGCTGGAAGGAGAAATTCAACAAAGAGAAAGAGAAATAGAAACAAAAGAAAATATGAGTCGACTTCGCACGCAATGTCTTTTTCCGAAATCGACGAGTTTGCTCTCTTGTGGATTTTTGCAGCCGTGAATGCAAAAGGTTTTGTTGGCATTTTCCTTCGATTTTTGCGCTGGGAAGGAAGAGGCAAGTTTGCAGGTAACGTTTTGGTGAATCTTACTTACTTGCTTTTAGATTTATCTTATCTTTTATATATTTGGATTACATACTGCAAAACCCTGTGTTTCATTTGCAGAAATTATATAAATTACAAATATGCGTATTTCAGAAAGTATTATCATTCCTTTTTATAAAAATTGAAGATACGAGTATTTCCAATGGTAAAGACACTGTACATATTAATGGAAGAGATAAATATTACACACACACACACATATATAAATATAATATATATATATATATATGGGCTATATATATATATATATATATATATATATATATATACATATTTATATATATTTAAATGATCATATGAATTGACAACATATGAATGAGCGATAAAAATTCCTCAAATTATTATTCCTTAAATTATTATCATGTACATTCATATATGTAGTTTTATGAGAATATATTAGAATAAACTCATGCAGACCATCGACCAACGAGGCCAACGCTCTTAATAACAACCAGAAAGAGAATGAAGACGTTTTTTTGTTAAACTTTGTTGTAAACTTGTGCTAAAGGTTCACGTTCTTTAACACAGGCAGAAATGACACCGACTTTTGTTGAAATCTATTCCCTTCTGACTTTCAGACTAACTGAGCTTTGAGCTTTATCTTTTCTCATCAGGTACGAAACAAACGGAGAATAATCAACATTTCATGCAAATGTAAAGATGAACAGTGCATACATTAAATATTTGTTGCATCAGACGTCAGAACTAACGATTGAGGTGGAGTCGTCACTGGACGTCTCGGAGCACTTTTCAGCTGGAAAGTGAGAGAGAGTTTCCTTTAGACAGAGAAAAGGTAGTATGGTTGGATACAACTCCCGATTTCTAAACAAAGAGTCAGGAGGCAATTGTCGAGAATAAAAACGTTGAGTGTTCAATTTATAAGCGTGGTTCTTAACCTTTTTCAATGTATGCTGAAATAAAAAAAAAAAAGCTAAAATACAAAGTTGATATGATGCGCATTAATTACAAAACCACATTTTTTTAATGATTAGGAAATTAGGTGTAGGTTTATCTATATCTCAGAGCACTGCTATCAATAATAATAATAATAATAATAATAATAATAATAATAATAATAATAATAATAATAATAATAATAATAATAAATTATTATTATTATTATTATTATTTATTTATTTTATTTGAATTCTGTTTTTATTTATTTCAGAAAAAAATAACATGCATTTATAAAAATATATTTTTCTTTAATTATTCATAAAAGGCATCAAAGTCTTACTTTAGGCAGGAGGCTATGGTGTCTATGATAAAGCATCCCTGAGTTAAGAACAACTGATTTATAAGAAATATTTACTCTTCAACAATATGAACAGCCTTGATTTGTAGGCAAAAGTCTTGTTCAGAGAAATCTGGACGGACCCCACGGGGTGCCGTAAAGCCTTCTTGCATCCTGCTAAAACAAGACGCTATCGAAAGAAACGAGTAAAAAGAAGAAGTATACCTTAGTGTTGCAGACCACCGAGCTGATTAACAGCTCTAAAAGAGAGGAGGGCTATATCCGAAGGATTAGACTTATTTTACGTGGCTAAGAACCAATTGGTTATTAGCAACGGGACTAGTTACAGCTTATTGTGGGAATCCAAATACACTATAGCGAGAAATGATATTATTTCTATACCAGAAATAAATTCCTAGATTTAGTGTCAATTGTCTGAAAATCATTTTTTAGGATCAGAAATGTTTCATGGCACTGAAACTGTAATAATATATATTTTTTCTCTTCTCAAGGAATCTTCTTTTTATTGCCGTTTAACTGACATAGAGTAAAGTCAGTCATATTACCCATTGGTAATATGACTGACTTCACGTTCGTTTGTTTGTTTGTTTGTTTGTGCCAGCAGCAATGCTACTTGATTTAATGTTTACGTTCCACGGTTACGGAGAAGCTATGAATGCAGGTGTTGTCTTTGTTATCAATAGGAAATAAGTTATCATGCCATTCAAAGAGGCAAGCCATGGCTAAAGCGATGAGCTGCCAACGGTTTTGGTGCAACATGTCCCCATGGAAGAATTACTACCGAAAGTTCGACGTCGATCAAGATGTGTTTTCTCGACGCTCCTGGAAGAAAAGTGAAAGGAAAAGGAAAGTGCAAAGTGCAAAGAAAAAGGAAAGTGGAAAATGAAAGGAAAAAGGAAAGAGTTGACATTTCGGGTTCCTTCTGCAGAAGAGACAAGTTCACAAAGTGAATATGCAGAAGGTTTTTTTATTGTTGTATTTTCTTCCAGTATTTTGGCAAACGAGTAATGCTAATGGACAGATATTGGCAATGCGCTGAATTATATGTGCGTATATTTATATGTATAAATATGTGTATGTACGTAATTACTATATATATATGTATTATTACGTGTGTGTGTATGTACATTTTATTATATATATATATATATATATATATATTATATATATATATTTATATATATATATATATATATTTTAACAAAATTGAATTATGTCAGTGCCAATGCTAAAAACATGATATTCGTTATTCCAATGCAAGATTCTTGCCCATACGGACAATTTCGCTCACGTCAGGGTTAAATAAAGCACGCATCTTTCTTCTCTAAGAAAAACCTCAAATCTCGGCGTTTGTAAACTTTCTTCTTCTTATTCGAAAGTTGTGGCTTGAACTTCTCCCGTTGCAATCTCTCCCCGAAAGATTTTTTCAAAATAATGCTTTTCGGTTGCAAGTTTTCTCTCCCGCACAAATTCTAGCCCAGAAGATTTTCGCCATCTTTGAGAAAACGGTTCCTAAACGGTCTTTCTTTTTTTTCTTTTGAATTCAGTTTTTATTTAATGGAACATTGAATATGGTATTATTATTATTATTATTATTATTATTATTTTATTATTTTATTATTACATTAATTATTATTATTCCTTCATGAATAAACATTTTGTAAAGAGATTTTTGAAAGTTTTCTAACACCATCAACGCATGAAGAAATATTTTGTATGATTATGTTAATGGAAATAAATGGTACTCAAAATGGACTCGATGACAGATGTTTTCTTGTTGAAGAACGAAAGAGTTGTCATTAATACCCAAGTATATTTAGACGGCGAATGTAACAGGAATAAACGATTAGTATATTTAGACATGTAAAATGTAACAGAAATCAACGAATAGTAAATGATTGCCGAAAGCTCTGTATCTTGTTTATTTATTTATTTATTCATTTATTATTTATTTATTTATTAATTTATTTTGAGGACCGGGATGTTTCAGTGGAATCAGCGTCCAAGTTGTGACTAATACACGTTGTTTTTTTGCATTTCATTCATTTCATTAGAATATTCAGGTATTTGTGTACACTGTACAGTATCTGATTTTATCAATGTATGTTTTTTTATCATATATATATATCTCTCTCTCTCTCTCTCTCTCAGATCAAAAGTATAAACTAAAATGAAAAAGAACAGCAAGTTTTGCCTGAGTGTACGAGCAGTTAATAAGAGAGTCCAGATCTATTTAATTCAGGGAAGGATCACACAGAGTGAGTTCAAAAGAAGCAAATAAATCCTTTTGTGTGGACGAATTACATCGCGAGAGGGGACTTACAATTGGAAGCTCAACGCCTCCACCCCACCTCGCCCCAATCCTTTCTCTGAATCTCATTTATTTTCTACAACCTGTTTTACTATGAAATTATCTGGAGCGTTTTTCTTCCTTCAAATTCTTTGAAGCTTAATATTTACTAATCTGCTAGTCAATTTTTATCCCCACTCTCTCTCTCTCTCATCTCTCTCTCTCTCTGAATCTCTCTCTCTCTCTCTCTGGGCCATGTGTGTATGTCACATGCCTGAACACTTAAAAACACCATATTTACTTAATCACATTTTCTTCTCTCTCTCAAACATTTAGAAAAATTGTTCATTTACATCCACTGAAAGTCTGTCATTACCCTGTCCATCAGTTTCAAGGTCCATAAATGTAATTCTAATGTCCAAGAATCATTCATTCTTACAGAGGGAAGTATTCTCTTTCACAACACATATCTGAAAGAATACAAAACCCATTTAAACCCTAGCAGGATGTCTTGAGGTATTTATTATGTTTCCCAGAAAAAGTTTGAAATGGCTTGACCAAAACTTTTGTAAGAGTAAAACATTAAGACACGGCCAGTTCGTTCGATTATTTTAAAGATACAAAGACACCAAAGGAAATGGGAGAGAGAGAGTAATGTACGGGGAAAGAGATTTAGAGAAGAGAAATGAAATTGACATCGAAGGGAAAGATAGGGTAAAAGGATTGATGCGACCAGAAAGGTATCTTGATGGACGCTGATTACTTTGAAATATACGCGGAAATATAGGATTATTTCGAAGTAGGGAGGACAACAAAAAGACTAAAGTTTAGTGTCAGGCAAGGGCGAATGAGAGGCCATCATTTTTTGCTCAGATTATCGTCCAGCTATAGTGTATAGACTAAATTCTCGTTAGGACTCAAGGATGGCAGATGAAATATTTTTCTTGAAAAATTAGGAAATGTCTGAAAAGATAAGAGTGAGTTCTTTCAGTTAGAACTGAAGAGAGAGAGAGAGAGAGAGAGAAGGCAAGGTGGTTCAAAACTGACTGGAAGAACATCTTTGTTCAGGTACTAAATAAATAAGCAAGCTATTTTCAAACTCTTGACTTGGTAAAAGATAGAATAAACTTATTAATAGAGGCTGCATCTGGTAGCCTACATAAACAATATAAAGTTTCAAGATTCCAGGGAGGATAATTTATGAAAAATTTTTTTCTGGTTAGGATGTATTAAAGAATTGTAGATATGGCTCCACATAAAAAAACAATAAAACAATCAGACTGCAGCCAATACTCTAAGTGAAAAGACAACATCTATTTTTAAAGTACGATGTGAATTCGGATAATATTATATTAAAGTTTAAAATGGTCATAAAACCTGGGAAAAAATGTAAATATTCTTTGAAATTGATTCAATATTACTGAAAAAACATTACATTTTAAAGTCAGTGAATTCAAGGAAAATTTTTTGTTTCCAAACTTTTTCCATCTGATATTGGTGAATGTATAAGAAAACAATGTCAGCAATAAATATTCATGGGTTTATGAACTTACAGTGTGTTCATACAACAGGAACAAAAATCCTGTAGCTGCAAAGTCAACATTTAACTTACGATATTTCGTTAAAGGAAATAGAATGTATCCTTTCCAGTTCTTTTATACAGAAAAAGAAAAAGAAGGGAGTTGAGAAAGAAAAGAAAATTTTGTGAATTTTGTTAAAAGTAGCTGAAATTTTATGAAACAAAATATATAGAGAATTGGGTTTTCAGAAAAGATATTATTTTCCTGTTATTCTTGTGAAAATAAGACAAGAAAATAATACAGGTTGAGTAAAAAGAACATTTTCTCAGAAAGAGCAAGACAGTAAACATATGAGTTAGTAAATTTAGAAAGAAAATAGAATAGGGAATAATTAGACAAAGATTGAAAATATAAGTAAATAAAAAAACTACGTTGGTTTTAATAGGAAAGCATAATAAAAAAAATAAAATGGTTTTTTTTTTATTAAAATGCACTAAAAAGTAAAAAATATTTTTTTGAGACACAACAGGATTTTCTTACAATTAATAATTTTTTTATCATTTCCTTCCCGTTTTGGTGGCCATTTTTATTTTTGTAGATTGATTAATTATAAGAAAATCCTTGTGAGTTCTAAAAATTATTTTTTACTTTTTAGTGGACTTTAATAAAAGTGTTTATTTTATACTTTTCAGTTTTTACAGAAATTGTAACATATTTATGATTATAGCTAACAGAAATTGAACGTGATATCATGTCGAGCCAACGAATTTTTGAAAAATCCGTAGAGGTATTAACTTATTCTACCGAGTCAAAGAAGATATGAAAAAATCCAAAGATTTTCATACAAATTCTGAGATACTAGGAGAGGTCACTGTACGGTCACAGAGGTCACTGTTGACCTACTGATCATGTAAGGTTGTATTATCACCAGGATTGAGTCATCATGCAGCATTTCAAGTCCGGGGCAAAGGAACAGTTCGAAAATTGAGTTATAAGTTTTACCCAAACAGACGCAGAAGTCAAGTTAAATAAAAGCATGTAAAATGAACAGTTTCCATGGCACAGATGACTGGATATCAGAACTACTGGCTTACAGTGAACAGGAGAGACAGACAGTCAGATGGCCAAACAAAATTTCTGATTGGAAATCGAGAAGTTAACAGGATATTGGTGCCACTACAACATGTTAATCCATCTACAATCACTAACAAATGTCTGTGGCCATAACTACAGTAAAAAATTCGACAGATGATCCATATGGACTCGTTGGAAAGGCCTGTTGGGGATAGGAAAAGAACCCAGTTTACAAGAAGTAACCCTCGCTGGCTTATATGCATTACAAACTGAACATCCCTTCACAAAGGTCTCCACTGATGAGAACATGTTTTCCAAAAGAACTTACCCCGTATGTTCTGATACGTCTTCTCAATCCCCAAATGTGGACTACCAAATTTACAATGAACAATGTCCAAGACCTTAGGGACTGGGCTTTTTGGGACCACTATCTGTGTTGTATCCCCTTTATCTTCACTACTCCTCAACTTATACCTAATTTTCGTAACTAACAAATTACCCCCTAACTCCAAACCCACAAAAGGCAACTTATAACCCCTTCTTACTAATTCACCTCTAAGAAACGCCTTTGCATCTGATAAAACTTCATCCTCATCTTGTTGGACTCTACCCAGCTACAAGTAATATCCCAGTCTAAACATTCACCAGTTACAATACACACCTGGTGACCCTCCGTGTCCAACAATTCCTACTAAAGCATCTGCTACCACATTATGTTTGCCTTCAATATCTTCAATTTAGCATCAAAGTCTAACTGCCAAAAACCACCTAGCTCTCTCAGAGGGAAAGGATTTGACTTATTAAAAGATCCCACAATGACATGATTTGTAAAAACTTCCACTTTATTCCCCATCAACAACATTTTAAAATGAACCAAACTAGACACTACAGCAAAGGCCTCCTTATCTATCGTTGACATCAACCTTTCATTACTCCTCCATGTCTTGAACTTTCGGCTATAGAAAGCAATTGGGTGCAATTTACCCTCAAATTTCTGCATTAAGTAGGCACCTATACCGTCTTGACTGGCATCAGTCACTAGCGTGAACGGCAAATCGAAGTCTGGAAACTTCAAAACCGGAGGACTTATTAAAGCACCAACTGACTTTCTGAAGAAGCTGTCTGCTGTGACTCGCCCATGAAAGAGTGTACATCATCACTTAAAACATCTGTCAAGGGAGCTGACAATGTAGAAAATTCTTTACAAACCTCCTAAAACCCACCATCCATGAATGACAAACCTGCTTCTTGGTCTTGGGGTCCAGAAAATCTCGATGTATAACTTTGTCATCGTTTATAAGCTCTCCTTAGTCTCCACAAAACCTCACTAAAGCACCTCTAAGTGTTCCTATGTAGGAGTCAGTGGCAATCAAGATATCATCCATATAAACAAAACAGTCTTCCCTAACATCCCATGCAAGACAGTATTCACTAACCTTGTAAAAGTCATAGGACTACCTGACAAACCAAAAGACATTCGTGTAAACTCATAATGTCCTTTCGGTATAGAAAAAGCAGTGAATTCCTGACTCTCCTCGCTAAGAGGCACTTGCAAAAACCCTTGCATAAGATCAATTGATGAGTAAATATTTTTATCCCAATTTCCATCTGGCAGACCATACGGGGATACCTATCAGAATGGTCTTCCAATTTATCTTACAGAAATCACACATATGTGAATTGAGCCATCTTTCTTAGGCCCGGCCAACAAAGGAAAATTAAAAGGCGAGAAACTAGGCCTAATTATACCATCCTCTTCCCACTTATTAACCTCTTGCTCAATCTGCTCTCTAATCCTAAAGGGTATCCTGCTCTGACGAAATAAATAGGTTTTCTTATCACTCCAAATTGTACCTTGTTTTAACACATTGGTTAACCCTAACATATCTCCTTCAAGTGCGACTATATCTGCAAAGTCAGCCAGAACATCACCTAACCCCTCTGTGTATTGTTTATAATCAGGAATACCTAAATGATCCTTAAAAACCTTTCTCTTAACTTGCATTTCTGCCTCAGAAAACTCATTTTGCTCACTTACGATAGCCACTGAATCAGTATCATCACCCCAGTCTTTAAGATCAACAACATAATGTATTCTTCTGATATCTCCTAACTGAATCATTACAGTTCAACAATTCCACCCATGTGAATATGGAAACAGTACTCTGACACCTTTAAGCTTCGCTGCCTTCAACTACACATACCTGTTAGACAGTTTCGTCTTTCACCTGAACTTTCACCAGACCAGACTTCATACCTGGTTCTAATTCACCTCTTCTAATAATCCCCTAATATTTCACCTTGTAGTAGTTTATCTACCACAAGATTCTGCATTACCATCATGACGAATATTCTTATCCATTTCATCAAGGCCCATACAGGACAAAAACCTCAGGTACCCCAGTTGTTATACCTCCTACCCCCGGGTGTATGGAAGCATTCATCCTTTGACAGCCTGGTGACCCAATCAAAATTCTGTTCCCCAAGGCAATGCCCCCTTTATCACCAAAACTGGTACCTTAAATAATTGGTTACTCAGCAAGAAATAAATATCCACCGAACCTAAAACATCCAACTTATGAGCCTGAACATCACATGCCTTCTCTTCTGAAGGTTTTAACTGGTACTGGCAAAACATCAACTGATAAAAATCATAGTCTAATAAACTGAATGAGGCATCCGTATCTATGAAAATCAAAACCTCAGAACTAGACATGGTCCCTCCCACCACAGGCTTTAGCTCTGGAGCATCTTCCAAAAGTGCTACATGACAAGAACAATTCATTATCCTCTTCCCTTTTGTTGATCGGTCTTCCAAAAATTTTGCTGATCCCTAAATCCCCTTGAATAAACACCCACCCCCAACCCCAGGGCTTTCTTATTGAAATTTAACTGTGTCCTGAAATGCCAAGTCTACCCCTGCTCTGTTTAAGAGATGAGCAAGACTGCCAAAGTGCTCCAAACTCTTGCACCCAGAGTATTTAACTCAGCAAAATTTCTTATTATGCTAACCACTGCAGTTAAAACACCGAAACTGTGGCATCTGATCCATCAGTTTCCTATCACTGTCTACCGTGGCACCAAGACCACTGGAAGCTAAAACAGGCTTTCTATCAATTTCTACCTTGCCACAAAAACTGACAGAGGCAAAGCCTGAATCCCCTTGTGACAGATTCTTTGGAATGCCCGCAGAAGCTTCACATCCCACTGAAAAAGGAGGTACTATCAACTATAAGACACATTTCAGTGTGCTTACCAAGCCTGAGAAAAAATTAGCGCCTCATTAGATTCGTGCTCTATAGTCTTATCGAAACTATCCCTATAGCATCTGGGACCTCACGTAAGAGCCAGGAAAAATGCAACAACTTCCCGAAGTCATCCAAAGAGATATAGTCACCATGTACCCATGCAGACCCTTTCAATTTCTTCACTAAGTTCATTGCATGATCATACAACTTAGAACTAAACCCAGCCATGGAATCCTGGCCATTCTTTATTGTAAGAATGCCTCATATACATGGACGATATCATATCTTGTTCATGCCCCATATGACATTCTAAGAAAACCTTAGAGGTCCTTCCATGTTTTACACTTGCTATACAGATGGCTACAACAGCGATAACCAATATCCCCTCTGTCAAGGGCTCAGAAACCCCTCGCTTGTTAAATGCCTCCTCGCCATCTGTGATTTTCTTAGCAGTCAGGTAATTATCCACTCCCTCAATAAAAATCTCCACCGGTTGAGGGAGAACCCCATTAACTAAGCCTGGGAAAGGTTGGATTCCCAAAGCTACTGTTGTGACTTTATGAATCAAAGTCTTTTATCCTCATCACCACCTGCCATATTGTCCCCTGTAAGAAAACTCCGCGTCCCACAAACACGACCTGATCTTAAAACCATAAAATGCTAAAACACCATATAATGTTCTCTAAATTAACCAAAGAAAAAGCACACAAAGAAGGAAAAATAAAATAATTATTTCCCAATAATCCAACAAAAAATCCCAAAACTCTATGGGAGTAAATCACACCTTTATGGCCATGCTAAACAGCTGATCATAAAATGCAGTTCAGGAGAAAACATCAGAGTATTTTCAAGGGCAAAAACATATCAGACCTCCTTCAATGTCAACAGGATGAGAAAGAAAAGGAGAGGAATCCCCCAACCCAGTATAAAAAGTTCAGCTCCCCCCACCCCTCCACCCCGCAAGAAAAGAAGGCAGAGGAGAAAAAAAAAGAAAAACCCACTATATGTTGTGATGCAAAACCACTCAGCATGAAATACAGACAGGGTCCAAAGCTAAATGGGCTCTACCTCCCAGCTAGGTTACTGAGATCGAGGTGCCAACTATGCACCCCACAGCCTGGCCCCAGTTACAAGACCTCCGTATGTAATCAAAATAAAATACGTTGTGATCATAACATCACTCAAAGATGAAAGCATGCAACACATTACACCAAAGATAGACAGAGGAGAAAGAAAACCATACTCAAACTAAACCCAAATTGTTCACTTAAAACCCCACCCAGCACAACAATTCCTGGTGGAAAATGAAAGAGAAAACAAAGAGAAAACAAAAATTTCAACTGCACCAAAATAAGGCAAAGAAATATAACATTACCCCACTAATCATAATCACACTTCACTTAAATACATGAGAGTATAAATACATATACACGAATACATTAAACATGACACTGACAATCGGCAACACCTAAGAACCAGTTGATCACTCCCCTAATGCACTCACTGAATATGACTGAATGTTGGTGCTGAAGGACACTGTGATGCACCCTATCATTTTGCAAGCTTATTTATCCCATAGTAACTCATGAATACCCACATCCCCAGGCAACACCTAACAATGCAGCTGCCGCAAACTGTTACGTCTTCTAAGCTGTACTTACACTCCTTTTTATTCACGAAAGTCTCTGCTGGCACACCTGCTTCGAAGTTTGAAAACTTCGAGTATTTCTCTAACATAACTAAGAGCTATAGAGGATGAATAAATTTGTTTTATTTAGCATTTCCCAACGTTTTTGTGAGTTAATTGTCGTTATTGAGTGCTTCGGTTGTTGGAAGAGGATAGAGGTCGTTAGTTTGTTCTGACGCTGTCTGTCTGTGGAATATATGTGAGGATTTTCAGTTTGGAGGCGATTTTGAGTCAAGAGCTGATGCCCGGTCAGTCGTTTTTGGTCTTAAACAGTTTGTTTGTGTGCTGATTCAGAGTTATTTGTTTTTCCTTGTTAGTGTGCTGTTCTTGTGCTAACCATGTTAAATGAGTCGTGTGTTTTCTGTTTTGGTTTGGTTTGTGTGGTTTGTGTGCTGTGTTGACCGTGGGCGCTGCCTCCATCTTCCAGCAGCCGAGGACCAGGGTAGGTGTTGTACTGTTTTTTTGTGGTTTGAATTCTGCCACATAATATTTGGCATGGCGATGGGGCAGCTGGTGCAGGGCAGCTGCAGGTTGAGATTAGTGGCTATTAGTGTGACTGGAGGGAATGGAAGAGGAACTGGGGAGGTTGAGAGAGGTTGCGGCTGGCAGAAGAATGAGGCTGGTGAGTGAGGTTTGAGAGTCAGTTGGAGAGATGGGGAGAATGCTAAGGAGTGCGAAAGAAGAAATGAAGGGAAGATGAAAGAGTCAGAAGAGAGGAATGGAAGAGAATTGGATAAAAAAGTTGGGAATGATGAAAGGTGTGGAAGAAATGGTGAAAAGGTATGTTCAAGGGTGTTTTTGGAGAAGGGGCATTTGTTGAGAGCAGGTTCTCTGGAACGTGTGAAGGGCAAGAGAAGAAAAGGAGGAAGAAGTGAATGGAAGCGTGAGTGATGAAGTGATATGGGAATAGGAAGTAGAAGCCTTGAGGAATATGAGAGGCAGGGGGTAAGGAAGGGAATGAAAAGCAAGGGGAAGGAACAGAGGAAGTAAGGATAAGTCAGAGGGAAAAGGGAAGAAGGGAAGGGAGAGGAAACTGGTAGAAGGGTAAGGAAATGGGAAGGCAGGAAAGAGGGAGAGGTGAAAGAGGCAGTAGTGATAGTGAGGTGGATGGGTGAGTGGATAAAGTGGATAAGAGGGGAAGAAGAGTGTAATGTGTAAGATGAATGTAAGTGCGGAGTGGACTCTTTGTATTCGGAAGAAGGTATGAAAGGACAGAGTGAAAGTAGCGAAAGTGGGAGTGAAAGTGAGAAAGGGAGTGAGAAAGGCTATGTATGTAGGGGAGGTACCGATTGAAAGACATAATGAGTATGGAAGTAGGGATGTGCATGATTTCTTTAGAGAGTATGAAAGGTTTTTGTCAGGATAAGTATGGGAGGAAGTAAAGAGAGTGTGGGCACGAGAATTAGGAGATATTTGACTGGGTTTTGCTTGATATGTATGGGGTTATCATGAGTGTGTGGGGAGATGTTGAGTATGACAAGGTGAAAGCTAGACTAGTTGAACTAGCGGCGTATGAAAGCTGATGTTAATAAGGAAGAATGAATTTGATGAGGCAGAATGACTGAAACCTTGTCACTGTATGTACTGTAGGCTGGAGACGTTGGCAGGAAGAAGTTTGGGGATGATGGGATAGATGAATGTAGGAGTTAGTACGGAAGTTGTTAGGGACAGTGCCAGATGGAGTTAGAGAATTTGTGAACCCAGGCGGAAGGAGAAGAAAAGATGGGCGAATGAAAGGGTTGACTTGAGGAAATTTTGAAATTGTAGAAGATTATGAGCTTGACAGGGTTATAAAGAGAGCAGAAGTGCAAGTGTGAGGCTGGGAAGATGAGAAGTACCAGGTTTGAAGCTTTAGGGATGCAGTGTTGAGGGCCCAATGAGGTAATGACCGTGTAATAGATAAGTGTAAAAAGAGCAGTAATGTGGAGGTGCCAGTGAGGATGAATGGTGGGTTTGTAGGGAACAGCGGGTTGGGCGGGTTAGGGATATTAGTGTACAAAGAGAGGGAAGGTCGATGAGTGGAAATTGAGCGAAGTGGTTTAGATGTGGAAAGGAAAGGACATACAAAGAATGAGTGTAGGTGGGCTTTAGGGCGTGTTTGGTGTGTGGGCAACCGGGACATTTGGTAAAGTGTACGAAAGATAGGGGTTAAATGCTGCAGATGCGGACAGGTGGGTCATATTGCTAATGGTTGTAGGGGTACTTGCCCGAGTGAATGTAATGGCAACTGTAGTGAATGGGCATTATGCGAGAATGTGTTCAGAGCCGAGAGCAAAGTGTGAATGTGGAATGGAAGGGCATGTATCTGGTGTAGGCGAAGAAATTTGACTGTGACAGCCGGGTCGGAAACTGGTGTGAAAGGGGTTCAAATGGGGTGGATCCTCCAGGATGCAAGCGGTGCGTGAGATGCATGCATTGAGGGTTGTTGCATGAGGGCTTTGCTGGAAAGACTGACGAGTGCATGAAGCAATTTGTTTTGATAAAGTATGGTAGGAAAGCGTAGAAAGGGAAGAGCGTGAAGTGAGCGGAATGGTCGTAAGTTTGACGTGTGATAGGGGTGTGAATAAGGGGGACCTGTCAAGGATTTACATTCCTCCTATTTAGCTGCTATCTAGCTAACTTCTAGGCAAAATTATCATTTTAGTTAGCTTATAGCTGGCGCCCATATGGCGGAACTCAGTTTTTTTCCACTTATATGGACAGATGACACATGCCTCCGAAGCCTACAGGAAATGCCTAGGCGGGGTAGACAATGGGTCTCCCTTTTTCAACCCTCTGCTACCAGAACACACCTAGATTCCCCCCACCCCCCTTTGAGGTAATGTTTCAAAGTAGGCGTAGGGAGGGAATAGACGTTTGGCCATAAACCACTGGGGGGGGGGAGCTAGCACCTTAAGCCTTAGGCTCATTATCTTTAAGACTGCTATTCCTTAGACCTGTTTACTGGCAAAGAATTCGCTTTTAGGTTGGAACCTATCGCTCCGACGCCTGCTCGAGGCAGCAAGCCAGGAGACTCCTTCCAGCGACTGTCCTGATCATATGTCTGTCTCCGTGGTGGCTCAACTTCACGATCGTGACAGCCCAGATGTGGTATTTGAGCCCAAATATTCGTCTGAAATAAAAAACTGAGAGTGAATTTGGCGCCAGTCACCCTGTCTCTCCACTAAATTCCTTCCATATCTCGCATTTACCTTCAAGTTTAATCCTTTCCTTTTCCCAAGCTTCCCCTTTGTGACAGCGAGCACATGTTCCTTGTTTCAAAAAGCCCAATCGAATACGATTCCAAGACGGTGATTGCATGATTTTCTTATAATTATCTGCTGGCTGTTATAGTGGTTAATATTTAACATGAATAGGTAACATTAATAAGGGAATTCAATTTCCTTCAGTGGGACCATCGTTCCTAACTCTAGAACCTCTCTTACAGGAGACCAACCAATCCATGTGCTCTGCCTGATAATTCTGACTGCATTCCCATCCTGAAAATAGTCCTGGACGCAGTCCGATCCTTGAAATCTGTTGTGGCCTCACCAAAGTTGTATATGAATTATTTTCCCCATCCTGGAGTTCAATCTGTTTGCAGCATCTAACTGAGACTATTTAGTGCAATCGCGGCATGACAAAACCATTTTTATTGTAACTGGAATAATTGTATTGCACATTCGCCCCCTTATTAATCAGCTTACTTGTTGCCAACCATTGCATTATTGTTATATGTGTCCAATTAATGAGTCTGCCCATTGACTACCATGTTGTCTTGTTTGTCTCCTTGTTTCATTGCTAAAGTCATTGTAAATAAATCCCTATAAATTTGTAAATTAATTCTAATACCAAATGGTGACCTCCCTCCTTTAATTGTAAATCCAGGAAAATCTAAGGTGAGTTTCCAATAATTTTTCTTTGTTCTATAATCTGGCCACAATTGGTCCTTTGCAGTCACCAGCTTCAAAATTGTTCAATTCTTCCCCAACTAAGACTCCCCAGTTTATGACAATATATATATATATATATATATATATATATATATATATATATATATATATATATATATATATATATATATATATATATATATATATATATATATATATATATATATATATATATATATATATATATATATATATATATATATATATATATATATATATATATATATATATATATATATATATATATATATATATATATATATATATGTGTGTGTGTGTGTGTGTGTGTGTGTGTGTGTGTGTGGTTGTGTATATATATATATATATATATATATATATATATATATATATATATATATATATATATATATATATATATATATATAAAGCATAAGAACAGGAAGATTTTTCTCAACATGTTAAAAGGAGGTGCAGGAAAACAAGCGATTCCAAGTGCAGTAACTTAATCCTACGTTTTAGCGTTGTATCCCTTTATCACATCATCAGGGACATCTATAAATGAAAATTCAGACATTAGAGTGCTTTCAAAACATTAGGTAAGTATATGAAAATATATGCACTGAAATACACTTAAAAATTACACTTAAAAACCAAAACGAAATTAAAATACGGCAAAATGTATTAATTCACTAAGTAAAATCACAGACACACTAAAAGCTATGCAATAAATTACACCTGCACTAACTTAAAAGAAGAAAATTTAAAATTACACAATAAAAGGGAATTACAAAACCAATAGGTAAAATCACAGACACACTTGCGGGAAAAACACCAACCTTTCAGAGCAAGAGTAAAACGCACACTAAAATTCATATAAACATACAGACCAGAGAACCGAAAATATAAACAACCAAATTAGGCAATAAACAGTAGAACAGCCGTCGCTTGGTGATTAAGCAAAGGGACTTTCAATTTGATATTGGGGTTATATATAGTATATATATATATATATATATATATATATATATAAAATTTTCTTTTATCACACCGTGATTTATATACAATCATGAAGCTACAAATGTCGCTTAATATCAAATTCACGCAACCTCAGGAGTATATATGATATATATACATCACACAAATATATACACACATACACACACACATCTTTAATATATGTATATATATATATATATATATATATATATATATATATATATATATATATATATATATATACTCACACACACACATGCACACACACACACACACACACACACATATATATATATATATATATATATATATATATATATATATATATATATATATATATATATATATATATATATATATATATATATATATATATATATATATATATAAATGGATGTATGTACGTGGGTGTGTGTTCCACCATTATTCTGAAATACATTGAGCAATTTCAACCAAACTTGGTATACATATGACTTACAGTCTCGAAAAGAATACTGTGGAGGTAAGACATCACTAGCACCAAAGGACACCGAAGGGGGCAGGGTGGGAACTGCTTTCCTGGAACAGAATTGGTTCTGTCTGTAGAATTTGTAACTAAATAAGCTCTGCAAATATATACCTGATTTCGGTATTCATATGACTTACTATCTGGAAAGAAAACTATGGCGGTGTGGGTTAAGACATCACTGGCACCAAAGGGGTCGGGTGGGAGGGGGATGACATAAAAATAACCGAAAATGACAGACATTAGAGTCTAATTGATAGTTTTTGAGGCGTCTGAGATGAAGAGCGACACTCCCAATGCCTTTAAGTCCAAGTTCAGCCCCGATTGGATGCAGGGTGAGAAGGGGTGGAAAATAAAATGTCAGAAGTGACAGATATTTGTGTCAAATTCATAGTTTTCGAGGTCGCTGAGATGAATAGTGACACTCCCGATGCCCTTTAAGTCCAAGTTCATCCCTGACATCAATGGGGGGTGAGAAGTGGTACAATATAAAATGTCAAAAATGTTGGGCAATGTAACCGAAGCAACAGTCTTTCCAGGAAAAGGAGATAGTGAGAGAGAGAGTGAGAGGGAGAGGAAGTGAGAGTTAGAGTAAAGGGAGGAGAAAGAGGGAAAGAGTGAGAGAGAGGGGGAGAAAGATAGAGAGAGAGAGAGAGATATTTATATACAGACACACACACACACACACACACACACATTAACAGTGCACACACACACACACACACATATATATATACATATATATATATATATATATATCATAGCCAGGATATATATATATATATATATATATATATATATATATATATATATATATATATATATATATATATATATATATATATATATATATATATATATTTGTTGTCAGTATGTGTTTAATTTAACATAAATTAATTTGTTTTGAATAAGTCACTTTGGCAGGAATTATTTTTTTGGAACGTAATGACCCTGTTTCCCTCCCCGACATTTTTGACTTGTTGTAAAATTTTAATTGCAATGAGCTTTGTTTTATTTTCACGTGTGGTGTTGGCTTCTCATCCGGAGCTGTATTCAGCTGTCTCGCCAGGACTGAGTCAGTCGTTTCTGGACCATTAACATTGTGAGGGGCTTGACTTATTTTGGGATTACGAGACCTGCCTTTCTCCAGTTGCTGCTGTGACCTCCTTGAAAAATTGATTATTCTCCAGTCTGCGCCTCTTGTTCAGTTATTCTGCCAAGGACCTCACCGCCAACTGGTAAGGTGTGATTACCTGCACAACGGCCGTAGCCACTGATCGCCTTGCGACGTTAAAGTGATTTACCTCCAGTCTGACCTTGTTCAGTTATTTGCCAAGGGGACCTCTCTGCTAACTGGTAAGGTGTGATTACCTGTCGGACGACCATGTCATTGATTGTCTTGCGACATTAAAGTGATTCATTCTTCAGTCTGCGAGAGCTCACTTAAGGGAAGCAATTTATTTTTCGTTAGTGATAAATATTTAGTGTGTAATAAGTTAGGTTATTCTGACTTTTCGACATTCTATTACTTTCAGGGCCCTCTCTTTAAAGTGTAATTGTATAGTCTGTCTTAATTTGGTGTAAGTGTGTTTGTCATTCGATGTTTTCAGTGTGTGGTTGATTTTTGTGTTTATTTAATGTATTTTGTAAGAGGCTCAGTGGTCATTTCTTTCTAAAAGTTTGTATTAAAGGTTTTATTTTCAGTTTTTTCTTTATCCTCCTTGATTCCATCTCTGTACACTCTGTTGCGGCCATTCCATCTATTGTGGACTTGGTCGTTAGTGACTTTATTTGTATTTTAAGAGACTTGTGTATGTTTGATGGCATGGGCCCATAACATTTGGCGACCTTGCTAGATTTATCGGATCCTGTAGTCACTAGAGTGTATAGAGTGGATTCTTGGGGTGTTTGCAGCATAGTAATACCTTTCTCCTATATTTTTGTGTTGATCAGTGTTTATAATTTTTTTTTTTTTTTTAACCGTGGTAGGGTATTTGTGTGGTTGTTGGTACAGTGTATTGGTTTGTTTTGGGGTATATTTTGTGATATACATTTATATATTTACTTGTGTGCAATTAATTTACTATGGCTGATTTTAATATCCCGGAGCTCTTGAGTGGAGAGGGGTGGCAGGACAGGTTGGCAGACTTGAATAAGCCTGATTTAGAGTGTGTAGCAGAATTTGTTGAAACTGAAAATCCTGGGTCTGTTAGGAAGGGCTTATTGCTTTAATGTTTATGAAAAGGTTAAGGTGATGAAGGCAGAAGGTAAACCAGAGACTAGGCAGGTGGAGGAAGGTGTCAGTAGAAATTTTAGATAGGCAGATTCAGTTGAAAAGAATGGAAATAGATCTCCAAAGGTTGAAGGCTGAGGAGAGAGAGAGAGAGAGACAGCACGAACTTGCTATGCAAGCATTGAGTAATAGGGGTTCTTCTTCTTCCCAACATAATGTGTCTGCAATGCCTTGTATTAATCTAACTGAAGCTCTAAAATTAGTCCCAAATTTTCAGGAAGTCAACGTGGCAGAGTTTTTTGTTTCTTTTGAGAGGATAGCCTCAAGGTTGGAGTGGCCAAAGGAGTATTGGACCACTCTTATTCAGAGTAAATTGTTAGGTAAGGCCCAGAAAGTTTACGTTACCTTGGACGAAGATCTGTCCTCAGATTATGATTCTGTGAAGGCCATAGTTTTGAAGGCTTACGAGTTGGTACCGAAGCTTACTGACAACGCCTCCGTAATTTACAGAAGGAAAGAGGGCAGACTTTTGTAGAGTTCGCCAGGGCTAAAGAGCAGTTTGCTGGTGACTGGTTAAAGTCTAAGGAGGTGACGGACTTTGAGAAATTAAAAGAATTGATTTTGGTTGAGGAGTTTAAAAGGTCCGTGCCTAATGAGGTGAAGGTACACCTCGAAGAGTTAAAATTAGAAACATTACAGGAGGTGGCTATTGCAAGCGATGAGTACCTCCTCTCTCATAAAAATGTGATAGGTTGGATGAGAGTTAACAGGAGTAGTAACCAGAACAGGTATAACAGGCCTAATGACAATTATGGTTCTCGTACTTCTCCTGTTAACAGCTATAGTAGGCAGACCACAGATAACCTGGAGAAGTTGAGAACTATGACTTGTTACTTCTGTCATAAGAAGGGACGCGTCAAGAGCATGTGCTATGCATTTAAAAGGTTACAAAGGGCCGAAAGACGACCGGTAATGGCCATTCGAAGGAATGAGAACGAGTCAGTGGCTGAGAACTCTAATAATCAATGACTAGGCAATAAGTCACTGGCTCCTTTTCAGAAAGTTTTGTCTAATGGTTTTGTCCGCTCTGGGAATTCGACTGAGCAAAGAAAGGTTAAATTTTTGCGTGACACTGGGGCTGCTCAATCTTTAATTCTCAGAGAATCTTTACCTATTGATTTAGAATGTTCAAATAAGGAATATGTTTTGTTAAGTGGTTTTCCAGATACGGTCAGGTCTTACCCGGTTGAGAGTTTTTATTTATCATGCCCGTCTTTTCAGGTTATTTAAAACTGGCCATTATTGATAAATTTCCTATTAAAGATGTGGATTTGGTGTTAGGGAATGATGTCGCCCTAATAAATAAAACTTTCCTATTGTATTAAATTCCAGTAGTGAAATATCTGTAGTCACTGATCGAAGGCTAGTAGTGTTGACTCCAGCAGAGTCAGTAGTTGATGTTGATTTGAGTAGTTTAGATCATAGTGATAGCTTAGTTGTAGATAGTGATGTGTTGGATAATAAACTTAATTGGACTACTAAGGAACTTATTACATCTCAGAAAGCAGATTTTAAAGACCTGCCAGTTGAGTCTGGCGAAATTACTGATTTGACTGTCCCTCGATTTAAGATAATTAATAATATTTTTGTACAGAGTAAGTAGACCTTTTGATGCCATTAACATAGGTTGTGAAATTGTTAAACAGATTATGGTTCCTTTTGTTTATCGAAAGGAGTTAATGACATTGGCTCATGAAAATGGTTTGGCTGGTCATTTTGGTGTTTTTAAAACCACTCGTAAATTGTGTGAAAGTTATTTTGGCCTAAGATGAAAGATGATGTTAAAAATTTGTAAATAGTTGTGATGCATGTCTAAAGGTCGGAAGCCTAATCAACCAATTCCAAAGGCACCATTACATCCTATTCCTGTTGTTTCTGAACCTTTCAGAGAGGTAATTATTGACGTGGTTGGTCCTCTGCCGAAAACTCGTAGTGGCAATCAGTGTATTTTAACAATTATGGATAGGATGTCTCGATATCCTGAGGCAATACCACTACGAAATGTAAAAACTGTTAAAATTGTTGAAGTATTAATTTAATTTTTCACCAGGTTCGGAATGCCCAAAGTAATTCAGTCCGATTGTGGGTCTAATTTTTGAGTAAATTATTTAGGGAGAAGGTGGCTGAATTAAAAATTAAACATGTGACTTCTTCTCCGTACCATCCTGAAAAGTCAAGGTGTTTTAAACGATTTCATCAAACCATGAAGTCTATGATAAAAAAGTATTGTTTGGTTAATGGTTCCGAATGGGATAAGGAACTACCTTATTTATTATTTGCATTTCGGTCAGTGCCGAGTCAATCTTTAGGATTTTCACCTTTCAACCTTATTTTTGGTCATTGCGTGCGTGGTCCATTGGATGTGGTTCGTGAATCTTGGGAGGGGGACGCCCCTTATATAAATTTATTAGATTATGTTAGTAATTTGGGTGATAAATTAACAAAGGCTTGGAAGTTTGCTGGTGAAAATTTATTGTGTAGCCAAAAGAAAATGAAATACTTTTTGACAGAAAGACTAAGGAGCGTAATTTTTGTAGTGGGTGATAATGTTTTGGTATTGCTTCCCATTCCAGGAAACCCTTTAAAAGCTTCATTTTCAGGACTGTGGAAAATTTTAAAGAAATTAAGTGATGTTAATTATTTAGTTGAAACTCCTGAAAGGAGGAGACCCTACCAGCTGTGTCACATAAATATGTTAAAAGTTTAAAGGTCGTGACAAAGTTATTCCCGTGGCATTAGTTGGTGATACTACAAAGTGTAATGGTATTAATTCTTTTTTTTTCAGAAGTGAGTAATTTTGATGATGATTGTTTTGATGGTGCCGAATGGCCTAATGATAATGAACATTCTTTAGAAAATTTTTTCAGAAATGGTTTCACATTTGAATTTAGTAGAACAGGGATCTTTGAAAAAGTAGTTTTTATTTATAAGGATTTATTTTCGGATGTTCCAAGACAGACCACTGTCCTTGAACATGATGTGGATGTGAGTAACGCAACTCCGGTAAAACAATCCCCTTACAGGTTAAATCCACTTAAAAATGATGTTGTGGATAAAGAGGTTGATTATATGTTACGACACGGGCTGATCGAACCCAGCAACAGTCCGTGGTCTTCACCTGTTGTTTTGGTAAAGAAACAGGATGGTCAATTCAGGCTTTGTTTTGATTAACGCAAAGTCAACGAGGTCACAAAGCCTGATAGTTATCTTTGCCAGGATAGAGGACTGTATTGACAGGATAGGGAATTCAAAATATATAACTAAATTTGATTTGTTAAAAGGGTATTGGCAAGTTCCGCTGTCCAAACGGGCACAGGATTTGTCAGCGTTTGTAACGCAGCGAGGACTCTACCAATGGAAAGTAATGCCTTTGGAATGAAGAATGCTGCTGCAACCTTTCAAAGGTTAATGAATACTTTGGTCCAAGGTTTAGAGGGTGTGTTGTTTATATTGATGATATTGTGATTTATAGTGATGACTGGGACACCCATCTTAAACGTATTAAGGCCTTATTTCAGTTACTTAGAAAGCTGGTTTGGTTATAAACCATAAAAGAGTGAGTTTGCCAAAGCAAAGGTTGTGTATTTGGGTCACGAAGTAGGATTTGGGAAAGTGGCTCCAAAACAGGCAAACGTAGACTCTATTAGGCATATTGAAATACCGAAGTGTCGCAGGGATGTCAGAAAATTTCTTGGTTTAGTAGGGTATTATCGTGCAGATTTGTTAAGAATTTTTCTGATATCGCTGAGCCCTGACTAATTTATTACGTAAGAATGTGACTTTTGTATGGACTAATGATGCCCAAAATGCCTTTTGAAAAATTAAAGCAGGTCCTAATGAATTTCCTATATTGAAAGCCCCTGATTTTGACGTTCCTTTTTCGCTTGCTACTGATGCGAGTGATGTTGGGGTTGGAGCAGTTTTGTTGCAGGAAGATGCTCATGGAGTATCTCATCCTGTTGCCTATTTTTCCAAAAAGTTATCCCCAGCACAACGGAAATACTCGACTGTAGAGAAAGAGACTTTCAGATTAATTTTAGCTTTTATTCATTTTCAGGTGTATTTATCTCTCTACAGGGACTCGATTAAAATATTAACGGATCATAATCCGTTGATTTTCTTGAAAAGGTTTAGGAATAAAAAATCAACGGTTGATGCGTTGGAGCCTCTTGCTCCAGGAATGGAATTTTAGCTTTTCACACATTCCAGGCAAAAGTAATGTTGTCGCTGATGCGCTGTCACGCATCAGTGACTGATCGATAGGTTGATTTGAGAAAACCTTTTGTTCTTCGTTAATTATTATTTGTAAAGTTGTTTTGTATATTTTATATCAATTGATTTGATTAATCCTATAAATTTATTGAAAGTACAGGTTTCAGGTGTGTTGTAATAATGTTGTGTTAGGTGTTTGTTTTGTTTATGAAATAATTTAGGATTAAGTATTTAAGATTAAGATGTTAAATGTCGTGATTTGCAGGTTTTTCTTCGGTGTCGTCTTTGATCAAGAGTGGTTATGGGTACTTTTGATTTCTGTTTACTTTAGTATGTGTTGTCGGTAGGGGTTAATTTTAAGATGTTACCATTGTCTTGTGTATGTCCAGGTTAATTTTAAGGTGTTACCATTGTCTTGTGTATGTCCAGGTTAATTTTAAGGTGTTACCATTGTCTTGTGTATGTCCAGGTTAATTTTAAGGTGTTACCATTGTCTTGTGTATGTCCAGGTTAATTTTAAGGTGTTACCATTGTCTTGTGTATGTCCATTAATGATGTGTGTATTTAAGGCCCAAACCCATTTAGTGTGAGGATGCTCTCTGAAGTGTAGAGGCACTAAAACTGAGTGAAGTGTAGTGAAAAGACGCTCTTTGAAACTCAATGAGTCGCAAAAACAAGTAGTGTTGAGTAAGGACGCTCTCTGGAGTGAAAAGAGGTATTATTGGAAAGTGTTGTGAAGGGCCACAATATTGAGTGTGTAGTAAATCATTGATATGTGGACAGTGTGTTATGTTTTTTTTTTTTTATTTTTGGTGATTGATGGTTAGTTTTTATAAATCATTAATCATATACTGTTATGTCCCTGTTCTTTGTTTATGCCAATGGTCCACGTTAATTCTTTCTTTACATAGCTTAGATAGGTCACGGGCTCACGGGTCTGTAGCAGAGCACAGCCGTTTTTTAGGTGCTACAGGCTGGTGTATGAGTGGTGACCTAGACTAAGTTAAGGTTAATTTATTAAGGTTTTGGTCCTTATTTTTGCTTGACTGATATTTGTGTTTTCAGAATAATTTAGCCAGGTCACGGGCTCACGGGTCTGTAGCACAGCACGGCCGTTTTTTAGGCGCTACAGGCTGGTGTATGAGTGGTGACCTTGGTTGAGGTAACACTAGTCCCATTGTGGTCGATTTATATTTTTGTTGTCAGTTATCTAGGTTTAGTCTAATAGTAGATTAGTCTTGTTAACATTGCTGCTCTGCTAACCTGAGCCCATCACTCCACTTGTGAGTTCATGGGGATATTACCATATTTCTTCGTATGTTGATACTGATGTTATTTTTGGCGTGGTCACTATAAATTATTTACTTGTATTAGCTTTGAGTCTTAGTATTAAGGTTAAGATTTGATATCTATTGACTGTATTGAAAGTGGTACAAAATTTTTTGCCATTATCTCTAATCTATTTTTGCCGGCAATGTGATATAGTGTTTTTAATCACTTTTGAGTTTTGTCATTAGACTTTAATTTTTCTTATTGTCCCTGTTTTATTTCATATAGATTGAATTGCTATGTTTGCTTTTGATATTACCATTTTAATATATTTCTTTAAATTTTGAGTTAAGTTCAATACTTTGTAGAAAAATTTTTTTGTGGAAATGTTTTTTTTTTTTTTTTTGAGGAGGTGTCAGTATGTGTTTAATTTAACATAAATTAATTTGTTTTGAATAAGTCACTTTGGCAGGAATTATTTTTTTTGGAACGTAATGACCCTGCTTCCTCCTCCCCGACATTTCTGACTTGTTGTATAGTTTTAATTACAATGAGCTTGTTTTATTTTCACGTGTGGTGTTGGCTTCTCATCCTGAGCTGTATTCGGCGCTGTCTCGTCAGGACTGAGTCAGTCGTTTCTGGACCGTTAACATTGTGAGGGCTTGACTTATTTTGGGATTACGAGACCTGCCTTTCTCCAGTTGCTGCTGCTGACCTCCTTTGAGAAATTGATTATTCTCCAGTCTGCACCCTTGGTTCAGTTATTCTGCCAAGGGGACCTCTCTGCCAACTGGTAAGGTGTGATTACCTGTCGGACGGCCGTGTCCGTTGATCGTCTTGCGATGTTAAAGTGATTTACTTTCCAGTCTGCGCCCTTGGCTCAGTTATTTTGCCATGGGTACCTCTCTGCCAACTGGTAAGGTGTGATTACCTGTCGAACGACCGTGTCCATTGATTGTCTTGTGACATTAAAGTGATTCATTCTTCAGTCTGCGAGCTCACATAAGGGAAGCAATTTATTTTTTGTTATAGTGATAAATATTTAGTGTGTAATAAGTTAGGTTATTCTGACTTTTTCGACATTCTATTACTTTCAGGCCCCTCTTTTAAAATGTAATTGTATAGTCTGTCTTAATTTGGTGTAAGTGTGTTTGTTATTCGATGTTTTCAGTGTGTGGTTGATTTTTGTGTTTATTTAATGTATTTTGTAAGAGGCTCAGTGGTCATTTCTTTCTAAAAGTTTGTATTAAATATTAAGGTTTTATTTTCAGTTATTTTTTTTATCCCCCTTGATTTCAACTCTGTACACTCTATTGCTGCCATTCCACCTGTTGTGAACTTGGTCGTTAGTGACTTTATTTGTATTTTAAGAGACTTGTGTATGTTTGATGGGCATGGGCCCATAACAATATATATATATATATATATATATATATATATATATATATATATATATATATATATATATATATATATATATATATATATATATATATATATATATATATAATCATTTCGAAAACTAGAAAAATCTATTTAGACACATTTATTTTCAAGTAATATATTTTGTCCGAGAAATAATTTTAATTTTTAGTTGATAATAAGTCCACCGTCCCGTGGGATCTAACTGTAGTCCTGATTCCTCGTCCGTCGCTGGTTGATCCATAAATACGGTGGACTTATTATCAACTAAAAATTCCTTCGTCTAACATATATGAAAATATATTACTTCCTGTAGATGAA
>NC_089752.1:77278286-77305786 GCF_040412425.1 Macrobrachium rosenbergii | reverse complement strand
AATGGGAAAAGGACGGAAAACTGCCGTTCCTAGATGTACTGATCATAAGAAAAACAGAACAGGTATGCATTTACAGTATATAGAAAACCCACCTTTGCTGTCTCCTACATTCATTTCTTAAGCTACCACGACGACTCCGTAAAAATCATGGTAGGGTGCAACTTATTCCTCAGAGGACTTAGGATATGTTCAAATGAGTACCTGGATAAAGAATTTAACACGATCCGCCAACACCTAACGCAACTGCTATATCCACCACACATTATCAAGAGGGCTATTAACAAAGCGAATAAAATATACTATAAAGGTCCCACTCACAACAGACAAATAGATTTCAACAACAAAATAAAGCTTCCGTACGATGAAAACATCCAAAAGGCCTCCGAACAACTCAGGCCTAACAATCCTTTCATTTTCCATTATCCCAAATCCATCGGGAGTTCGCTCGTTAACGTATACTTAAATAACAAAAGGGAAGAAGCCGGAGTTTACAAGATACCGTGTAGTAATTGTCAGGACATCTACGTAGGCGAGACAGGTAGATCGCTCTCGCAAAGAATAACAGAGCACAAAAGATCAGTACGTTACGCTTCAGAGAGTTCGGGAATTTTCCTACATATCAGAAATACAGGGCATGTCATTAACTGGAGTGGGGCGGAGTTGGTTTTCAAAAGTTGCTGTCCGTACAAAAGAAGGATGCTGGAATCTGCTATCATCAATCAAACAAACAATATGAACCTGTCAGGAGGACATTGGAAATCGGATGACATCGACACCTTAATCCTCAAACCCCTCATGAAGAAGATGACCCAAGAAACGCGACCGCCAGATCCATCGCCAAACGGGAGCTAATGAGGCCAAAAACCACTAGGGAATTTGGTCATTCTCCTCCTAAGAAACGCCACCTCCATAACATTGGAGGCCTAGGGCCACACCTTTATGTTTTTGTATATATACCATTGTAACTTTCCACCTGTCCATATTCTACCAGTGAGCAGGGGCACAGAAGCTAGTGCCCGAAATATATGGTTTCAATGTTTAAATAGTGTTTTATGGGCCTTCTTATATTCATATTACACTGTAGTATTACAGGAAAAGACATTCATACATATATATATATATATATATATATATATATATATATATATATATATATATATATATATATATATATATATATATATATATATATATATATATATATATATATATATATATATATATATATATATATATATATATATATATATATATATATATATATATATATATATATATATATATATATATATATATATATATATATATTATATATATATATATATATATATATATATATATATATATATATATATATATATATATATATATATATATATATATATATATATATATATATATATATATATATATATATATATATATATATATATATATATATATATATATATATATATATATATATATATATATATATATTATATTATATTTATCGTTAGCTTTTGCCTCGAGGTATCTCGATAGCGTTGGCCAGTGTCGAGGCCGAGCAGAGCATCTCACCTCTCTCTCTCTCTCTCTCTCTCTCTCTCTCTCTCTCTCTCTCTCTCTCTCTCCTTCCATCGAATAAAGACTGATCCTCATTGAATTAAAAGCCGTGTTTTAAAAACTAGTGTTTATTTGGAAATTTAACGAAACCCCA
Source organism: Macrobrachium rosenbergii (assembly GCF_040412425.1). Classification (NCBI taxonomy): domain Eukaryota; kingdom Metazoa; phylum Arthropoda; class Malacostraca; order Decapoda; family Palaemonidae; genus Macrobrachium; species Macrobrachium rosenbergii. The sequence continues at coordinate 77,304,087 of NC_089752.1, read as the reverse complement.
AGTACAAAACTAAGAGTCATATATCATGGTATCTCATGAAATCAAAGGAAACCACGACTCTAAATTAGAGCGGTAACTGTTCAAATCAATCGAATCAAAATTCCCAGACCAAAAATCACCAATGACAGGCATTCCTGTTACCAAATAGTATATCAATAAGATGGGCGTTATTACTCTAAAAATAAATGTCACATAGTCAGGTAAAATACACCATCCTCCAATATTCAATGTCCTCACAGGATCCAACCAGAATTCTTTGTATAGCCACTGAAAAGCCATCCCCTCAGGGTAGCGGTGCTATTCACACAACTCCAAAAGGAGCGATAACTATCAGGGCGTAAATCGAAGTAAATAGACATTCTACAGTTCCTCTCTAATAAAGCACATAAGAACACATCAATACACACAATCACTTGTTAGCACCTCCCTCAAAGCGTGACGTCACCGTCACGTTCAGTATTCTATACGAGGGTACAAACATAAGACGACCTTGGCGGCCTGACCACATGTGAACTAGTGTTCTGGACACACAGGTATCACGAAGTTTTCATCACTTTATCACGTTACTCCCATGCTCCTGGTCATGGCCAGAAGCAATGCATCGAGCAAACTCTCACTGTCTCTGTGTGCGAGAAATGTTAAGGAAAACATAAAAACCATTTGCTATGGACAGGGCTTTTCGCACCTGAAAAGCTACATTTTCATAGGCCAGCCATCAGTCAGCTTACCAGTTCATGCACCTGTATAAACACTGACATAAAAATACCTACCCTGTGTATACTGTTAGAACTTTGTTCTTTTTGTTTAGCTTTAGTTTACCCTATTTTGCTGTTTATTTTAGTTTCCCCATCAGGGTTTTGAGTTTTCTTCCTCCACATGATTTTGAGTTTCTATTCCTGTTTTGATCCTTGGCCTGTTTTTTTCTCAGAGTCCTGTTTTTGGTTTCCTTGGACTGCCAAGGTGTAATCGGAAGTCCCTGAGCCCTAGTAGAGCAGACTAGTTCTGGCCTCTTTGTTGGTACATTTGGATTACAGCAAGTTCACACCTGTATTCTGCGTATGTATTCGCTCTTTCATCGCAGTGATATCCTGCTGCGACGCTGCTGCCTCATCTTGCTGTAGCCTTGGGCCAGTATCTGCCTGGGGAACCTTGCTGTAAGCAGGTATAAGTTTTTCCTAATTTCGTAAGAGAGACGTGGACCTTCCGTGTGGAGATCATTCTGTTGGTCTGCAGACCTTTAAAGAATTGTGGGGAATACCTTCCCACCTCTTTGAGTAACGTTCAGCCATTGGAGTGTAGTGGGGAACCCCTTCTAGCTTTGCCTTACTCTGTTACGTCTCTTTGCATCAACCTGCAGTTCCTCATATAAGGATTTTTGTGGAGCTTAAAACTCTTTGTGGCCACTTTGTTTTTGTTAGGGAAACTTAGTTTTGTAAATTGTTAGGCTTCATTCTGGCCGTTATTTTCTCCTTTCTTTCGGAACCCCTTATTTTGAGAATGTGTGTTTTTGGTTTCTCTAATTAATAGTGTGGGTGTTTTGCTGAAATTATTGTATACATAGTAATTGTGTGAATCTTTTTCATATTTTGATGTATTTGTAGTGGTTCCGACAATCACTTCTATCTGTATCGTGCTTGTGAATATATTATATTTTTACTTTTGGTATTTGTATCCCTCTCTGTTAATATTTGCACACTGACCGTTATCTCACCTTTCATGACTTTAACTTTGGAGAACACCTGTTGAAATTTATTGTTCTTCTGCAAAAACTTGTGTATATGTATGATAGCCCTTAGAGAAGGGTCCTGACATATTTGGCGACCTTGCCAGGATTTTCGATCCTGTTTAGGTGTTCTCAGTGTGCAGTATTAACCGTGAGGGTACTTGGCAAAGGTCTAACACCTATTTAGGTTCTTAATATTTTGTTTTGGAAGTTGTCGGATCAAACTGGAGACTGCGGCTATTTTGGATGTAATCAGTGGTGAGGGGTGGCAAGAGAGGTTGGTGAATTTAAATAAGGATTAACTGAATACGATTGCTAACTATTTGGAGATTGATTTTGACCCATCTATGAAAAAAGGTTTATTGTTGTTGACAATTTATGAAGGGATTAAGTCTGTAAAACCGGAGGGTGGTAAGGAGGTGAAATCAGTGGTAACTGTAGAGTTGTTGGAGAGACAAATTCAATTGCAGACTTTGGAATTTGAAATGGAAAAATTTAGGGCAAATGAAAGAGAGAAAGAAAGGCAATTCGAAAGAGAAAAATGGTTGGCTAACCCGTCTTCTCCCTCTCCGTCTTCCCCTGGTGTCACTGTTTGTTCAGTAATTAATTTGGTTCAGGCTTTGAAGTTCGTTCCCACGTTCCAAGAGTCGAACGTGGCCGAGTTCTTTGTCTCATTCGAAAGGATGGCTGCTAGGTTGCAGTGGCCAGAAGAACACTGGACCACGTTGGTTCAAAGTAAATTTATTTGGAAAGCCCAGAAGGTTTATGTAACTTTAGACGAAAATTTGGCCTCAGATTATGAAACTGTTAAGGCTATCATATTGAAGGCGTATGAATTAGTATCTGAGGCCTATAGACAGCGTTTTTGCAATTTGAAGAAAAACGATGATCAAACTTTTGTAGAGTTTGCTAGGGCGAAACAACAGTTTGCTGAGGACTGGTTTAAGTCAAGGGACATTGATAGCTTTGACAAGTTAAAAGAACTGGTGTTAATTGAGGAATTCAAGCGTTGCATCCCAGATAAACTAAAAACCATTTGGAAGAATTAAAAATGGATAAGTTGCAGGAGGTGGCTGTAACCAGCGATGAATATGTGCTGTCGCATAAAGCAGAGTTTCAGAACGATATGTCCGAGTGAAGGTTGAACTGGATTAAGGCCAGTCGTGGAAATTTTAGAAGAAATGGTAATAGGAATAATTATGGCAGTAAAAGTCACCCCATGCGACAAAGTAATCCTAATAATAATGTTTCTTTCAGGAATAATAATATTTCTTCCAGAAATTATATCTCTTGCAGGAATAAAATGAATAGCTCTGGGAAGGATGTGATCTGTTTCTTTTGTAAAAAAAAGGGTCATATAAAAAGCAGGTGTTTTGCTTTTAAGAAAATGCAACAATCCATTCAGAAGCCGGTGATGGGTGTCGGAAATGAAAAGGCTGTGTCTGTCAAGGTCAAGACGGAAGATCAATGACTGCCCAGCAGTTTCGCTAAATTTGTATCTCAGGGTTGTGTGTCAGCTGTAGGTTCGCCCTCAAAAAGGGGGGTGTGAATTTTGCGAGATACGGGTGCCGCGCAATCTTTGATCTTGAGAGAGGCGCTGCCGGTTGACTTTGAACCTGTTGGGGGGGAATTTGTGATCTTGTCTGGTTTTCCGGATTCAGTCAAGTCGTGTCCCATCAGCGTTTTTGAATTGGATTGCCCGTCGTTTTCTGGGGCTATTAAATTGGCCGTTGTGGACAAATTTCCTGTGACGGATATAGACGTTGGTTTGGGCAACGACGTTGTTTATAAGAATACAACTTGTCCAATTTTAATGTTAAACCCTGAAATGTCTGTAGTTACTCGTTCTCAAAGCAGGGTTGTTGACACTGCAGGATCAACAACCGATTTAGGTATAAGTAGTTTAGAACGTAGTGATAGTAATAATGTAGTAGTAGGGGATAATTTAATTAAGCCTGATTGGACAAGGGAAGAGCTTATTAAAGCTCAGAAGCAGGAGTTCCACAGTTTGCCCATGGAATCTGGTCCTCTTGATTGATTTAACCGTACCCCACTACTGAATCATCAATAAAATCCTGTACAGGTGTAGTAGGCCTAAAAAGGAAGGTAATGACCACTGTGAAGTAATTCGTCATTTAATGGTTCCTTTTAGTTTCAGGTTGGGTTTAATGTCGGTGGCTCATGAAAATCATTTGTCAGGGCATTTCGGCATTCGAAAGACGTCGTTGAAACTTCTGTCCAACTTCTGGTGGCCAGGTTTGAAATCCGATGTAAAGAAGTTTGTCAATGGGTGTGGAATTTGTCAAAAGGTAGGCAAACCGAATCAGTTGATTCCAAATGCGCCGTTGATCCCAATTCCTTTGGTGTCTGAACCTTTCCAGGAAGTCATAATTGACGTGGTTGGTCCTTTACCTAGATCTAGGAGTGGGAATGAGTATATTTTTACTATCATGGATAGAATGTCCCGTTTTCCTGAGGCTATTCCCCTCCGTACAGTAAAGAGTGTTAAGATTGTGGATGTCTTAATAAATTTCTTCACAAAGTTTGGGTTACCTAAAATAATTCAAAGTGATAATGGTTTTAATTTTACCAGTAGGTGCTTCAGGAGTAAGATGGCAGAATTGGGGATTAAACATGTTACCTCGTCCCCATATCATCCAGAGACTCAAGGCATTTTGGAGAGGTTCCACCAAACTTTGAAGTCCATGTTGAGAAAATATTGTCTGGCTCATGGATCCGAGTGGGATAAGGAACTTCCCTACTTTTCGCTTTTCGTTCATCTCCAGGTCAGTCATTGGGTCTGTCTCCTTTCAATTTAGTGGTTGGACATAATGTTCGTGGTCCGTTGGAGGTCATAAGAGAGGTGTGGGAAGGTGATAGTTCTGAGGTTAATTTATTGGATTACGTCTCTGGTCTTGGTGATAAATTGACGAAAGCTTGGGAATTTGCTAAGAAAAGTTTGGTGAGTAGCCAAAAGAAAATGAAAATTTATTTTGATCAAAAATCCAAACCACGTAGTTTCTCAGTAGGTGACAAGGTCTTGGTGTTGTTACCTTTGCCAGAGAATTCCTTAAGGGCTTAATTTTCAGGTCCCTGGAGGGTTATTAAAAAATTAAATGAAGTTAATTATTTGGTGGAGACTCCCGAACGTAGGAAACCATACCAACTCTGCCATATAAATATGCTAAAGAAATTTGTAGATAAGGGAAACTCAATTCCTGTGACCCTTGTCGGAAAAGGTGATGATAATGATAATGCTTCCTTTTCAGATAATGATTTTGATAAAGGTAATTTCGTTGACAAGGAGTGTTGGCCTTCTGACAATCAAAACTCTTTGAAAAATTTTGATGGTTTAGTAACTCATTTGGATTTGGAAAAATGGAAGGTGTTGAAAAGGTTAATGTATGAATATAAGGATTTATTTTCTGATATAGACGTAGGTGATGCTAATCCAGTCAAACAGTCCCCCTATCAGTTGAATCCTGTAAAAAATTAGGTGGTGGCCAAAGAAGTGGAGTATATGTTAAGACATGGTCTCATAGAGCCGAGTAATAGTCCTTGGTCCTCACCTGTGGTATTGGTTAAAAAATCTGATGGTAGTTACAGGATGTGTGTAGATTATCGAAAAGTAAATGAGGTCACCCGCTCAGATAGTTTTCCCTTACCTCAGGTGGAGGATTGTATTGATCGTTTAGGTCAAGCTAAATTTATCAGTAAATTTGATCTTCTCAAAGGTTACTGGCAGGTACCCCTGTCTAAGCGGGCCAGGGCCTTGTCCGCTTTTGTTACACCCCAGGGTTTGTTCCAGTGTCGTGTAATGCCTTTTGGGTTAAAGAACGCTGCCGCCACCTTTCAAAGGTTGATGAATTCTTTGGTTTATGGACTGAAAGGTTGCGTGGTTTATATTGATGATATTGTGATTTATTCTGATGATTGGGAGACTCATCTAAAACGAATTAAGGCTCTATTTAAGGTATTGAGAAAAGCTGGTTTGGTGGTAAATTTAAGTAAATGTGATTTTGCTCGGGCAGAAGTGGTATACTTAGGACATACTGTTGGTAATGGGAAGGTAGCTCCCAAGAGAGCCAATGTAGAGGTAGTGGAGAGGATGCCAGTTCCTTCTTGCCGTAGGGATGTCCGGAGATTCCTCGGTTTGATTGGGTGCTATAGACGTTTTGTTAAAAACTTTTCATATATTGCAGATCCTCTTACTAACCTTCTTAAGAAACAGGTAAAATTTGTATGGGATGAGAAGACTCAAAATGCTTTTGAGTCCCTCAAAAAGGTGTTATTAAGCTTTCCAGTGTTGAGAGCCCCCAATTTCAACATTCCCTTTTCTCTTGCTACGGATGCAAGTGATGTTGGAGTTGGGGCTGTGCTATTGCAACAGGATGAGCAGGGTATATCTCATCCGGTAGCTTACTTTTCGAAAAAATTGACTCATCCTCAGAGGAAATATTCCACTGTGGAAAAAGAAACTTTGGCCTTGGTAATGTCAGTTAATCATTTTAATGTGTACCTTTCCTCCACAGATTCTCCCATCCTGGTCTTAACGGATCATAACCCGTTAACCTTCCTTAATCGATTTAAGAATAAAAACCAAAGGTTGGCCCGTTGGAGCATATTATTGCAGGAATGGGACCTGCAATTCAAACATATTCCTGGCAAAGACAATGTTTTAGCCGATGCTCTTTCCCGGATGGGGGTTTGAAGCCTTCAGCGGCTGGTTACACGAATTTAGTCTATACTCCCTTAGTCTCATCATTAAGGAATTTTTGTCAATTATGATTTGTTTGGATGCGTGAGGGAGAAGACGGTCGTAGCAGGTTTTCTTGGACTGAGTCGTTGTCGATTATGATCGATTGTTTTGATGTCGTTTGTTTTGTTTGAAATTTTGGCACTGTTAATGGTAATAATAAGGTTTATTGTAAAATTAGGATTAAGGATATGGTGGTGGTGTACTATGTATTATTTTTTAAGGTGTCCAATGAGGTGTGGAGGTTTGGGTCCTCCACTACCTGTGTGCATGTTAGAGCATGGTTGCTCTATAGTGTGTATTAGAGCAATGTCGCTCTATTATCATGTCAATACAAGATTTCAGGTTTATAAAAGAACCCGTTTTAAAATTAATCATATTTCACAATTTGTGAGTGGTTTTATCTCTGGACATGCGAGAATAGTGGAACATTGGACATGCGAGAATAGTGGAGCAAGGTACTTCTCCGAACCTTTTTGTGTGAATTGGTGCTTTACATTTTAGTGCCGTTTGTGGTTAAAACCAGGACAATTATGGTTATATTCTATAGACTCTGTTCTAGGGAAACGGTTTGTGAAGTGAGGAATTAAGCCATATTCCATGATACCCATGCTGTATGTATTTTTCAGGTGGTGAAGAAAATTTTATTTTATTTTTTGTAAGCTAATCTGTTTTGCCATGCTTCTCTTTGTAATGTTAAGCCTCCTTAACGCTGTTGTTTGCTACCTTTTTCAGGTGTTTCATAAAACCATATTGTCATTTTAGTCAATTGCTGTAATTAAAAAAAAAATTCTTTTTTTTCTCGTAGGTGTGGTGTTAGAACTTTGTTCTTTTTGTTTAGCTTTAGTTTACCCTATTTTGCTGTTTATTTTAGTTTCCCCATCAGGGTTTTGAGTTTTCTTCCTCCACATGATTTTGAGTTTCTATTCCTGTTTTGATCCTGGGCCTGTGTTTTCTCAGAGTCCTGTTTTTGGTTTCCTTGGACTGCCGAGGTGTAATCGGAAGTCCCTGAGCCCTAGTAGAGCAGTCTAGTTCTGGCCTCTTTGTTGGTACATTTGGATTACAGCAAGTTCACACCTGTATTCTGCGTATGTATTCGCTCTTTCATCGCAGTGATATCCTGCTGCAACGCTGCTGCCTCATCTTGCTGTAGCCTTGGGCCAGTATCTGCCTGGGGAACCTCGCTGTAAGCAGGTATAAGTTTTTCCTAATTTCGTTAGAGAGACGTGGACCTTCCGTGTGGAGATCGTTCTGTTGGTCTGCAGACCTTTAAAGAATTGTGGGGAATACCTTCCCACCTCTTTGAGTAACGTTCAGCCACTGGAGTGTTGTGGGGAACCCCTTCTAGCTTTGCCTTACTCCGTTACATCTCCTTGCATCAACCTGCAGTTCCTCATATAAGGATTTTTGTGGAGCTTAAAACTCTTTGTGGCCACTTAGTTTTTGTTAGGGCAACTTATTTTTGTAAATTGTTAAGCTTCATTCTGGCCGTTATTTTCTCCTTTCTTTTGGAACCCCCTTATTTTGAGAATGTGTATTTTTAGTTTCTCTAATTAATAGTGTGGGTGTTTTGCTGAAATTAGTGTATACATAGTTATTGTGTGAATCTTTTTCATATTTTGATGTATTTGTAGTGGTTCCGGCAATCACTTCTATCTGTATCGTGTTTGTAAATATATTATAATATTTTTACTTTTGGTATTTGTATCCCTCTCTGTTAATATTTGCACACTGACCGTTATCTCACCTTTCGTGACTTTAAGTTTGGAGAACACCTGTTGAAATTTATTGTTCTTCTGCAAAGTCGTGTATATGTATGATAGCCCTTAGAGAAGGGTCCTGACAATACTTAACAGGAGTTTAGTCCATCTACCACTGGGCACCCTTCCCCAGGCACAACAAATATACAGAATAAAAGTTCACACGGGGCTGGCTCAGAAATCATGAAAAACAATATACACTAAATACGAAGGCTGCTTGTCTTTTGGGCAGCCAGTGTCTATCGTATCTAAGCTTAAAAAAAAAAAAAGCCATTGCCACGGCTTTAATTCAATGAACTGTTCATTGTAGAGTGCATCTCTCCACATCTTGAACTAATCTCCGGGACGGCTTGTGACTGCACAAGCCCATGTTGAGTGTGGCGCATGCAAATCCTTTGCACAGAAACGGAGATCTCTGACCGAAAGACGGTGATTGTAGACTTCCGCCTGTTATCACCCAAAAAGGCTATGGATCCTCTCATGAACACGAAGGCGTGGAAGCTAGCAGGAGTAAAGCAGATGGCTCCCATATCCAAACAGTATCAGTCGTGGCTCATAGAAGCCATTCTAATAAAAGCGGTGCTATGAGGAACTGGTGCGTAACATAAGTCGGTTATGTCGTTTGTCAATAAGAAACAAGACATTAACTCTGCCACAACAAACTGTCACTAAAAAAAAAACTTAACAAACTGTCACTAAAAAAAAAAGTCATAGGCCAACAAACAATTGTCTCCAAAACCAAACAGCTACTGACTGAAAATTTGTCCATCTAACACCACTAACCCAAAATCAATATACTAAAAATGAATGTGTTACACAACTTCTGAATAAACCAGTACCCAAAAGAAAGGAAAAAATATCATAAAAATCGACTCCCAACACCTTCAAGAGAAAAATAGACAAACCACAACCGTGAAATATAAATACCGATAATTCCGAAACCAGCAACCACCACATGAACATATAAAACTGCAGCACATGTTAAAATAAGAACAACCAACCCCTGAAAATCAGAATAAAACCACCAAACAGGCAATTACAATAGAATATCAAACTTCCCAATCCCACCAAAAAAACTTCAAAAACGCCCATAAACTCGAAGGGCTTTTGCGTCACGTTTAACATCGACTATCTTACAAAAAATAACAAATAAAAAATAAAAAAATAAATTTGATAGAACCCTAAAAAGGCGCGAAAAAGACAATCAGCAACCCACTTAAAATAAAAAAAAACTTACATAATTACGCTTAATCGCCGTCAATGCGCAGAGAGAAAAAACACAACAAAACAGACTAAAATTAAACATCCAAAATCCATAAAACTCTGTGGACAAGCGTCCTCCCATGTTCAAAACCACCAAATTACATTCCTGGGAAACCAGCAAATAAAATAAAAAGAGAATAAAAGTACATAAGACATTTATTTTCACAAAAACCCTATCACTTTATCATTATCTAACTCAGAATTGTTCCTGTCAACCATTTCCTGCTTCTTCAACTCAAGATTCCTAGCAAGGCGCGCATATCTCTCCTTAGCAGTAGAGACCAACGATATAACCGTATCATCATGACGAGACGGAATAGATAACAAATCAAACGCGCCTCACACTGGATAACCCAACACTGCCTCAGACGGCGACATCGCAATAGTATCGCTAACCATAGTATTAATGCTATGCCGAACCTCTGCAATATACCGATCCCAATTCACATCATTAGGCTACCCCCTATAGTGATTCTGAGAGCCTCAATTACTTTCCTGTTGGCCCATTCACATAACCCATTGGCTTCTGGTTTATATGGAATAATAGTTACTTTCCAAATTACCATAACCTCTGCAAGACACTTTAACATCTTATTCACAAATTCTCTCCCATTACCTGTAGTAAGTGTCTCAGGAAACCCATAATGATAAATATCCCCCTCGAAAAATGCAAATACCTCCTCCACTGTCCTATGCTTTAAAGGGAAAATCTCTACAAGCCTAGTTAATTCATCCACAATAACCGACAAGTGTCTGTGCCCATAACTAAACTCACAGAAATTGGAAAGTATGTCCATATGGCCGCGTTGGAAAAGTTTACTGGGGATAGGAAACAAACCCAATTTACACGAATTACCCTCGCTGGCTTGCATGCATTGCAAACTGAACATCCCCTCACAAAATCCTCCACTGATGCAAGCATGTTCTTCCAAAAAAACTTCCCTGTACACTGTGGTACGTCTTCTCAATACCCAAATGTGGACTACCAAACCTACAATGAACAATATCCAAAACTGTATGTACCAGGCTCTTTGGGACAACTATCTGTGCTGTATCTCCTTTATCCTCACTACACCTCAGCTGACATTTAATTTTCCTATCTAACAAATTACCCTCTAACTCTAGACCCGCAAAAGGCAACCTGTAGCCCTTTCTAACTAATTCCCTCTAAGAAACACCTTTGCATCTGCCAAAATTTCATCATCATTCTCTTTAGCTTCCACTAAACTAATATCCCAGTCGATGCAATCCCCAGATACAGAACAAACACGAGAACCATCTGAACCATAATAACTTCTACTAAGTGCATCAGCTACAACATTATGTCTACCTTCAATATACCTAAGCTTAACATCAAAATCCCTCATTGTCAGAAACCACCTAGCTCTCTTAAGAGAAAGATCCGGCTCATTAAAAAGATCCAACAACGGCTTATGGTCTGTAAGAACCTCAACTTTGTTGCCCAACAATAACATCTTTAAATGAACCAAACTAGACATCTCATTACTCCCTTGAGTCTTAAACTTCCTACTGCAGAATGCAATAGGATGCAATTTACCCCCCAGATTTTTGCATAAGGCAAGCTCCTATGCCATCGTGACTGGCATCTGTCACCAATGTGAAAGGTTGCTCGAAATCTGGAAACTTCAGCACGTGGCGACTCATTAAAGCCTCTTTGATTTTCTGAAAGGCCAACTGTTGCCTCTCACCTTACACAAACTGCACATCATCCCTCAACACATCTGTCAAAGGAAATGATAGGGTGGAAAAACCTTTCACGAACCTACAGAAAAATCCCGCCATGCCCAAGAAAGAACGAATCTGCTTCTTAATTTTAGGCGTAGGAAAATCCATGATCACCCTAACCTTGTCCCCCTTTTACCCTGACACCTTCCTTAGAAATAACATGACCCAAATATACTATCTGCTTCTTCAAGAAATCACACCTGGCTAATTTAATTTTCAAACCTACTAACATAAACCTCCTAAGAACCTCCCTGAGTACCTTTAAATGTTGCTCTACAGAATCAGTGGCAATCAAGATATCATACATATAAACATAAATTGACCTCCCTAACAATCCATGCAAAACTGTATTTACTACTCTCATAAAAGTCATAGGGCTACCCGACAAACCAAACGGCATGAGCATAAGCTCATAATGTCCCCTCAGCAAAGAAAAAGCAGTATACTTGCAACTCTCCTCACTAAGAGGAACTTGAAAAAAACCCTGCATCAGATCAGTTGAAGAGTAAATATTTTACCTGCGATTTCTACAAACAAATCCGGCAAGCACGCCACAGGATAGCTGTCCGGGATTGACTTATCATTCAACTTACCAAACACCCCCCCCCACTCAACACACACATAGTGAGCCAACCTTCTCAGGCACTGCTAACAGTGGAAAATCAAAGGGTGAAGAATTGGGCCTAATTATACCTTCCTCTTCCCACTTATTGACCTCTTGCCCTACCTGTTCCCTAATCTTAAAAGGAATCCTATACGAAGGGACAAAAATAGGCTTAGTATTATCCTCCAAATGAACCTTGTGTTCTAACACATTAGTTGACCCCAACTTAACCCCTTTAAGAGCGACAATATCTGCAAACTCAGCCAGAACATTTTCCACCCCCCTCTATACACTCTTTATAATCATCATTAGCTACATGATCCTTAAAAATCTATCTTCTAACCTGTAATTTTGCCTCTGGAAATTCATTGTTGTCCCGTACAATAACAACCAAATTATTGTCATCAACCGAATCTTCAAAATCTCCGAACTGAATCGTTACAATTTAGTAATTCTACCAAAGTAATCCCTGTATTGGACACATTACTTGAAGAAACCGTACTCACTACACCCGTGAGCTTCTCGCTACACCCACTCACACACACACACCTATCTGGGCAATTTCACATCTTTCACTCGGACTTTCACCAGAGCAGCCATACCTGGGCCCAAAACTACATCTTCTGATCAAATGGCTTTATAACACTTCTTCCCCTCAGAAACATATTCAGTATCAACCCATAAACCGTTATCAACACCCAATCCCTTATCATGATCCCCTATAATCTCATCAACAGTTATACCGCCTGCCCCTGTATGAACCGAGATTCTGTTTCACCGGCACGCTGGATGACCCAATAACAATGTATTCCCCAAAGCAGCCCTCGTAAAACCGAAAGTGGCTCTATAAAAACTTTACTTCCCAAGGACAAACAAATGTTAGTGCAACCCAAAACACTCAACCTATTTGCTTGAACATCGCACACTGTCTCTTTGGTGGGCCTCAAACAGCGATTGGAAAATATTGATCAATATAAATCATAATTCATTAGATTAATAGATGCACCAGTATCAATAAATACCGAGACACCAACACTATGTACAGACCCTTTCACATTTGGTTTCGGTTCCATGGCCTTAGCTAGAAGTCCTATGTGACAGGAACAATTCACCCTAACTGATAGGCCTTCCGAAAATTTTCGCCGATCTCCAGATCGCCTTGAAAACCCCACTTGAGGAGCTTCCTTACCTTGAGTTACCAAAACTCTGAAATGCAGGTCTAACATTATCCCGTTTAAGAGACAGACAAGACCGCCAAGGGTGATCAGAACTCTTACAACTGCTACAATGTCTAACACAGCAAAACCTCTTAATGTGTATCTTCATATTACAATTAAAACAACGAAACTGTGGCGTCTGATCCACAAATTTCCTATTGCCATCAACTCTGGCAAAAGGGCCACTGGAAGCTACACTAGGTTTTCTGTCAAATCCGACTTTTCCGCAACAACTGCCGGGAGCAAAGGCTGAATCCCCTTGTGACAGGTTCTTTCAAACACACACACAGGAGTCTTCGATACCCCATCAAAAAATGTACTATCAACTGTCAAGCATTTCTACATATGCTTACGAACCTGAGAAAAATTTATGCCTCATCAGATGTAGGGTCTATAATCTTGTAAAAACTATCCACTATAGAATCAGGGACATCATTTAGCATCCAAGTGAATTACAGCGATTTATGAAGGTTATCCAGGGAGATAGTGTCAAACAGCACCCATGGAGACCCTTTCAGTTTCTCTGCAAACTCTCCCTCGGCGTCGAAGAGCTCAACTCAACTCAACCATTGACTTTTGGCCCTTCCTGGTAAAAAAAAAAAAAAAAAAAAAAAAAACTTAAACCGTGGATTGAATCTCTGCACTCCACAGCACCATAGGCTGCCTTAAGAAATTCCTAGAGAGCCAACCAAATCTTGCACCCGGCAAATAGATGACTGTGACAACAATGACCTAAATCACCTTCGTTAAAATCTAAAAGAGCTTTAGCTTCCCTGAATGCCTCTATGTCATCTTTAATGCCCTCAGCATTTAAAAAATTGCTAATACTCTAAAAAAAATCTGCACTGGCTGAGAAAGAACGCAGTCCATGAACCCTTGGAATGGATGAACTCCTGATGCGACTGTTGTGATTTTATAAAGCAAAGTCTGATCATCGTCCCCTCCAGCCATTTTCTCAGCTTTCCCCTTCATAAATAGCTTTGCTAACTTTTACCCTTCCTCGAGGGCATAGCCCAATTCCCTCTTGGCTGATCACAAATGCAAAATTTCCTGAGTCATGTGGAAGGAAACCCTCAAAAAACAAAATAAAAGGAAACCATTTATTTCACCTCAGTAGAAAAAAAAAAAAACTAAAGAATAGCAAAGCCAGCCAAAAACAGAAGAAAAGATTCCCTCCAAAAATCCCCACACAGGAAGAACACCACAATATTAATATCCCTTTACTCCAACTATTAACCCCCAAAATCAAAAGGAAGTATTATTTAAACACACGACCAATTCATAACCCCACGTGGAAAAAAAAAAAACATAGATGGGCCGTACACACAGTTGACCACAAAGTAGGTCAGAATGAACACCGAGTCTTCAAGGGAAATCAAATAAAAACACATACAGTCAACCCTCCAAGAAAGAAAATGTAAGTCTACCCTCAAGTAAAGAAATTGGGACTTGAGCAGACAAAAGAGGGTAGAGACAGAAGACGAAGAAAGAAAATTTGTTCCCTTCCCCCCAAAAGTGCAAAAAGTCTCCCCTCTATTCCCAACAACACCTTGCTTTGCAAAACCAAACAGAAAAATCGCTGAGTGCAAAACCTCTGGAACACGTCCGCTTCTCGACCTCGGTTGCTAAGGCGAAAATTGCATAGTAAGCACACACTCCCAACTCTGGCCCCAGTTACAACACCCCCTTACATACGTCCATGTATGTAGCCAAAATAAAACATGTATGTATGTAACTAAAATAAACAGTTTAAAACAAAAGCATGCTATACCAGTAAAAAAAAAATAATGATAACCAGAGAAAAAAAAAGTTGCTGCATGATAACTGACATTCGTGTTGTACACCTAAAAAAAAAAAAAAATGATAAGGGAAGAAATCAAAGAACCAAGGCAACAACTGAACACTTATGGACACTCCTGCCTGACAACAATGGTGTGAAATCTTCCCATCAAAGAAAAAAAAGACTACTTGTCTGCCCAGAAATATGCTTGCGTGTGTTTAACACGCACAAGTGGTCAAGACACTGCAGTTAAACATAATGCGCACTAAATTCTTCCCCGAACACTCCCCAGGATAAACTAAAGTTCAGTCATGAAAACGCAATATACACCAGCGCAACGTGATGCATAACTAAACACACACCAAACTGCCACACACAAGAAAGACTGACCAGATGGTATCCCGCAAACCTCACCCATAACAGAATTGCTTAGACCATAAAAACCTATTCTCAAACTCCAATATTGACAACCTACCAGAACAGAACTTCACCTATATAATCGACCAATCTGTTAAGCTTAATATAACAACCTATTGTAAGTTATGTCTCTTCAGAATAGTATCCCATAACCTGTCTATTACTGGTTATTCGTCTATTTTCACTGTCACCACCTATTACGACTTCGAAGAGGTCGGCAGGTCTTACCTCGAGAGGTAACTCAGTTGCATTGGCCAGCATGAGGCAGAGCATCTCACCTCTCTCTCTCTCTCTCTCTCTCTCTCTCTCTCTCTCTCTCTCTCTCTCTCTCAAAAACTAGACTATGTCCTTACAGGACCCAATAAGAATTCTCTCTATAGCTGTCAGTAGCAGTGCTATCCACACAAGAGGAGCGATAACTATCAGGCCGTAAATCAAAGTAAATAACATTCTATAGTTCCTCTCTAATAAAGCACATGAGAACATATCATTGCACACATCCACTTGTTAGCTCCGCCTTCAGAATGTGACGTTGCCGGCACGTTCAATGTTTGAAACAAAGGTACAAACCTATTATGACCTAAGTGGCCTGACCACATGCGAACTAGTGTTCTGAACACAAAGGTATCACAAAGTTTTCATCACTTAATCACGTTACTCCCATGCTCCTGGTCATGGCCAGAAGCAGTGCATCGAGCGAACTCTCACTGTCTCTATGTGCGAGAAATGTTAACACCAACATAAAAACCACTTGCTATGGACAGGGCTTCTCGCACCTGAAAAGCTACATATTCATAGGCCAACAATTAGTCAGCTAAACCAGTTTGTGCACCTGTATAAACTCTAACATAAAAATACCTGCCCTGTGTATACCTAATATATATATAATTTATATATATATATATATATATATATATATATATATATATATATATATATATATATATATATATATATATATATATATATATATATATATATATATATATATATATATATATATATATATACTACTCAACTTTTACTAGACACATATGTAATTCTAATAGCCACAATGCCCTCTTAACTCCTCGAATTCTTCGCACTTTTTGGATATGCTTGTAACTACAAAGCCGTAAGATCAAGCGCAAAGAAATTGAAGAGACTGTGATGGTTGGTCACGGGAAACGATCCTCATCACCATAATAAAAAAGGAGGTCACGTTGCCGACCTGACCATATATATTATATATATATATATATATATATATATATATATATATATATATATATATATATATATATATATATATATATATATATATATATATATATATATATATATATATATATATATATATATATATATATATATATATATATATATATATATATATATATATATATATATATATATATATATATATATATATATATATATATATATATATATATATATATAATATATATATATATATATATATATATATATATATATATATATATATATATATATATATATATATATATATATATATATATATATATATATATATATATATATATATATATATATATATATATATATATATATATATATATATATATATATATATATATATATATATATATATATATATATATATATATATATATATATATATATATATATATATATATATATATATATATATATATATATATATATATATATATATATATATATATATATATATATATATATATATATATATATATATATATATATATATATATATATATATATATATATATATATATATATATATATATATATATATATATATATATATATATATATATATATATATATATATATATATATATAAATTATAAAATGCTAAAATCACAAGAAACACTGGAGTGCTGCTGGCCTTTCGACACTAGTCCTTTACTGGTCTGCTAAGTAAAGGACTGGTGTCAGAAAGACCTTAACGGCCAGTGTTCAATTCCTTTGTGATATATCTTTATTTATATATCCATCATTTCCATATTTTTATATTCATTATTCCATATATTATATATATATTATTATATATATATATATATATATACATATATATATATATATATATATATATATATATATATATATATATATATATATATATATATATATATATATATATATATATATATATATATATATATATATATATATATATATATATATATATATATATATATATATATATATATATATATATATATATATATATATATATATATATATATATATATATATATATATATATATATATATATATATATATATATATATATACATACACATACATATACACACACACACATATATATATATATATATATATATATATATATATATATATATATATATATATATATATATATATATATATATATATATATATATATATATATATATATATATATATATATATATACAGGGTGCAGCATAAGTAACGCCCTCTTTAATTTTATATCTTATAATGTATATTTTTCTTTATTATTTTCTTTAATTAACATGCTAAATCTTCATTTTTTCAGATATTTTATACAACCATGAGATTAACGAAGGAACAGAGAGTAAAAGCAATTTAATTGTACTATCAAAATAAAAATGGTGCTGAAACCGCAAGATTGTTATCAGCTGAATTTAACATCCCAGGGGTGCAAAGCCGAAATATCACTAGCTAGAAAATTTGAATCCACAGGAAGTGTAAGTCATGCTCAAAGAGCGGGTAGGCCAGTTGTTGCAACAAGCTTAGAAAAGTCCAATGAACTACAAGAATTGTTGCTGTATTCTCCTCAAAAATCCAGTAAGCGTCTTTCTGCAGAGTTAACAATTAGTATTTGTATTGAACATTATTAAACCGAATAAGCATTATATTAATTTTGTTAATATATTATATTAATCTATTAACCTGTGGCAATACATTCATGTTGAAAAAATAAAGGATAATCAAAAGGCTTTAATTTTGTTGCACTGAAACAAAGGGCGTTACATATGCCGCACCGTGTGTGTGTGTATATATATATATATATATATATATATATATATATATATATATATATATATATATATATATTATAAAGAAGTCACTAAAAGCTGACCCTTTAGAATGTTGAGAGGGGATTGTCCCTGCATAGCCGACCCAAGTTGACCCAGGTACCAATACATACAACTTACCAGTATTCTGATCTGTCCCTTCCCTTCGGCTGGGACAGACATTTGGATAGCACGGTCAAAAGGGGGAAAGAGTTGAGTGCCACTCCCTTCAGCAGCTTAAATGAACTAAGCTGTTTAAAACAACCATTCTTTGAGACAGTGATCACGCTGAATTGTCTTTCCACAGGACACCTGGGAAGATGCAAGCAGATGGTCAAGACACCTGGAAGATTACACATCTTGGGCACGGTCACCATATGGGCCCAACATTGGGGCCTCTACCCTCGGCAGATGCCTTAAAAGGAACCAGGACAGAAAGATCTTTGCAGTTAGCCAGACACGCACGGGAGATCACTATGAGACGCTGAGAGGGTCGCCCCCATTCATCACCACCTGACCCGCCTGACTTGGATCCAGTTCCTTAGTCACCATGTGAACGAACCTCCCATGTGAACTACAGTATAGTACCACGAGTGCGATCGCCCTTCGTCATTCTTTGCCAGAGACCCGATTCCCCCCTACGGTAAAGTACAAGTGAAGGCTTTTCAGTCACGAAATTTTGCCCTTAAAAGTGTTTATTGAGTGCCAGTATATCTCTGCATCCATTGTGCCATTTTACCCAGTACTATTTCAAGTGTCTTGTGTTCCAGTGTTAAGTGTCAATTCATCCCTCGAGACCTTGGTACTCTCAGTGCAGTCTTGATCCACCTGTATGTTTTATATTTTCCCTTACTGGCATGTAATCCTTAAAGCTCTCTTGCAGAAGGACCCATTTGCCATGGACTCTTCTTGGGCTGTGCCTTGCGACCATTCAAGTCTCCAGTGTGAAGACCACCAGGCTTTGCAAGCCTCGATGTTATCTACTTTTCTATTTTTTTTACTTTTATTGTAAATACAATTACTTTAGTTAACCCCATGTTTATGTAACATTCCCTCATGAAGTAGAGCCCTAAGCTCATATGAAACATCCCTTTTTCTATTTTTTTATGATTCCCTGGACTGTAAAGTCAGGTTTTCAAGTGCAAGTGAGTAAAAGTCCATTGCTGACCTGTTAAAGTGTTCTACAAATCCAGAAAACCAGGGAAAATCATAAAAATGGTGACCTTCCCATAGATCTCGTTTTGAGCTTCAATTCCCCGCCTATTGTTGCATTGTTGCTTTGCCGTGTTTGCAACTCACCAAATCAACAATTAGTAAAGCGAAGCTGGGTGTGAGACAATTCCGAACTTGATACCAAGCGCACAGACCAAAAAGTTCCATGTTAATAATGTGTTTTTCTTAGCATAGAAAATTTTTTACAAACGTGACTGACCCTAGGGAATTAGGGAAATAGGGACGCATGTAACAGCTGAGAGAAGAGAACCACTGTGTCAGATTTTGTTATTGCATGCCTTTCATGATAGGTATTTAGGAAACAACAAGTGCTAACCATTTTCTTATCGAGGAACAGTGAAAAAAAATTCCTTTGTGCAAAATTTTTCACTTTGCATTTTGGAATTGGGAATTGTTTAGGCGCAGATGAACTCCCACGTGGGACAAGACAAAATCAGTTTGCATTGCTGAAATACTCTCTCTCTCTATCAGGTTAGCTAAAACTTAATTCAAGTGTTAGGAAAGCGAAATTTGAACTCCGCTTCTAGGCAAAATTACAAGGTTATTTCACCATTATCTGCCCATCCCTGGAATTTCCCTGCAGTCATGAAAGCCCAGACAGTGTTTTGTAAACAAAAGGGTTCATTCAACCTGTGTCTAAAAATAACCCACAGCAGCCTAGAGTCAGATGACCTTCACCTCTCCCCTTCCCCTCCCTGCATGCCTACCCAAATCTACATTCATTGCCCGAGTAGTTTGTCCCCGTAACTTTGTCCACACTCTCAGCAAATTTTTTTTTTTTTTTAATTCCACGTCCTATGAGACGATTAAGTCCTACTGGACGAACCCAATTTCCAAGTCCTCCGGGACGAATCCAATTTCCACATCGTATGGGACAAATCCAACTTCCATGTCCAAAGAGATGGAATTTCCAAGTCCTACCAGACGAATCCCATTTCCAAATCCTACGGAACAAATCTAATTTACACATCCTACAAGACGGAATTTCCAAGTCCTACCGGATGAATCCAATTTCCAAGTCCTAAGAGACGAAATACAAATTCCACATCCACTGTGACGTCCTCAAACACGTCCTCCATGACGTCCTCAAATTCCATGTCCTCCATGACGTCCTCAAATTCCACATTCTCCGTGATGTCCACAAATTCCACATCCTCCGTGACGTCCACAAATTCCATATCCTTCATGCCGTCCTCAAATTCCAAGCCCTTCATGATGTCCTCAAACGTCCTCCGTGACGTCCTCAAATTCCACGTCCTCCGTGACATCCACAAATTCCACGTCCTCCGTGACGTCCACAAATTCCACGTCCTCTGTGACGTCCTCAAATTCCACGTCCTCTGTGACGTCCTCAAATTCCACATCTTCCGTGACATCCTCAAATACGTCCTCCGTGACGTCCTCAAATTCCACGTCCTCCATGACGTCCACAAATTCCACTGCCTCCATGATGTTCACAAATTCCACATCCTCCATGATGTCCACAAATTCCACATCCTCCGTGACGTCCTCCAATTCCACATCCTCTGTGACATCCACGAATTCCATGTCCTCCGTGACGTCCACAAATTCCACGTCCTCCATGACGCTCGTCTTATATGACACCTCAAATTTCATGTCCTCCGTGACAGCCACCTATTCCTCGTCCCACGTGACAAAACAAATTCCATGTCCTCCATGACGAAATTAATTCTAAGTCTTACGAGATGACAAACCTACTATCCCCGCAGTAACCAGCTGAGGCAGTGCGAGAGATAAAGTATATTTCTTCATTTTAGCCATTCAGGCCACCCCCACATTTTATTAAGATAAAATAATTTCAATCGCCTGATTGCCCCCACCAAAATCGGTTCCCGATCCCATTTATTTCTCAATTCAAATTCATTTAACTTTAGAGGGCCTACCAACTAAATTTGTCAAAATGTCAACTCCAAGAGCCCAACACAGTGAGGACTTTAAGTTCTACATGCAGGCAGGAAAAGACCTGGGAATGTCGGGCCAAGAATTACGGGACTGGGTCCAGGGGAACCTAGCCGCTCCAAAGGTAGAGAGGGAGATAGAAAGAAAAGAAAAGGAGAAAGAGAGAATTACCCAGAGGAAGAGGGAGGAGATAGAAAAGCAAGAGAAGGAGAAAGAGAGAATCGCCCAGGAGAAGAGAGAGGAGATAGAGAGGCAAGAGAAGGAGAAAGAGAGAATTGCCCAGGAGAAAAGAGAGGAGATAGAGAGGCAAGAGAGAGAAATAGAGAGACAAGAGAGAGAGAAAGAGAGAAAGGCTGAAAGAGAAGAACGAGGACAGCGCACCCATGAACTCCAAGTGTTCTCCCAAAGGAGTGCCTCTCCCCCTGCTCCCGCTGAGGGGATGAGTGCCCTCAGCCAGGGCCATTTGTTTATGCCGAAGTGGACTGAGGCAGAGCCTGAAGTATGGCTCGAGCGGGCCGAAAGGGTCCTAGGCTGCTGCGCCCTCTCCTCCACTTAACTTTCTCTTGTTCTTACCAAATTCCTCAGAGGGAAGGCACTGATTGCCTATCACGCCCTCCCGGTGAAGGATTGGGGAGATTGGGAGGTCGTACCCCAAGCTGTCACCAAGGTGTACGAGATCACCCCCGAACGCTGGAGAAGACAATGGAGAGGGCAGACAAGAGATATAGGCCAGATGTGGTCAGATTGGGCGTGCCACTCGGAGCGGGCACTAGCGAAATGGCTTGAGGTACTTGAGAAGTTTAAGTTAGAATATTTCCTGTGCTATGCCCCTCCCGCTCTGGCCACGCACGTAGTATAAAAAGCCCCTGCGACACTGACAGAGTGTTGCCACATACCTGATACGTGGGAGACTCACCACCCTCAGGAGGGATCAATGCAGCAGAAGATTTATCGCTCGCCCTTCCTTGGGGGATCTGCTCACCCCAGGAATGGGAACTCAGGGGAAACGCTAACATGCAGCATTTGTAAAAAGCTGGGTCATTCCTCTCACCAGTGCCAGAATCAGCCTACAGCCCCCTCTCCCCACCCTCTGCAGCCACCCCCACCACCTCCTGCACCTGCCCCCCGACCGCCGCTAGCAGCGGGCACTGCGCCCCGGCGGGAGTTAGAAAATATAGTCGATACTGGGTATGAGGTGAGCCTTATCGTATGCAGCAAGGTGCCCCCCACCCTGAGCCATCATCTGCGAGGAAGAACGGATGATGAACCTCTGGGTGAATGGAAACCAAAAGGACCTCCCAACAGTCAGATTGAGGGTCACCATGAGTGACACCTCTAGAGAAAGGGAGCACCTCTTCGGTGTAGCCGAAATGTTAACAACTGGGAAGCCTCTTCTCCTGGGACAAGATCTGGTACAGTGGAGGGATCCCTCGATTCCACTTCACTGCCTGAAACCATCCAAACACGTGGGTGCCCAAGGCCACCTCAAAGAAATCAGGACGATCTGCTTCGCCCTGGCATGTCCCTAGGATTAATTCCTTGTCTCCAGGAGCTGCCCCCGGCCTTTGAAAAGGCAGAGACCAGTCCACCATCTACCACCCTCCTTATCACCGGGGCCATAGCTGCCCTGCCCTCCCTTGTGAGGGAGAAGTTAATAGATGCTGGAGGCTGATCTGTTGTACATGGTAACCCTTCCTGGGGGCCCAATGAGCCCAATGCCCCAGGTGTGCCATAAGCTTGTGGTAGTCCCCGGCCCTGCAGAAAGATGTGCTGAGTCTAGCCCATGACAGCATCGTGCCGTTGAGAGCAAATTCCACAGGCCCGGACCCCAGAAAAGTGTGAAACAATTCGTTGCCTTGTGCCCAACCTGTCAAGTCTCGGGAAACCACAATAAGGTAGTACCAAAAGCCCCCTCCAGAATATCCCCTCCGCCAGCGTCCCCTTCAGGGATGTTGTCATTGATTATTTTGCTCCACAGGGGAGAATGAAGAGTAAATCAGGAAATGCCCATTGCCTTACCAACATAGATCGCTTTACCCGATATTCAGAGGCAATTCTGGTGAGGAGCAAAAGCTCAAAGAATGCCGTGAAGGCCCTAGTGAAGTTCTTCTGTCAGTTTGGGTTCGTTCCCCACCACTATACAAACAGACCAGGGTCGACACTTCATGTTGAAAGAGTTCCATGACAGCATGGCCAGTCACGGAATAAAACATTTTCACTCAACGCCCTACCATCTCGAGAGCCAAGGAATAATTGAAAGGTTTCACCAATCGTTATCCACGACGGTCAAGAAATTGGAACACGTGGGAGGTGGCTCATGGGAGGACTACCTTCCGTACACCCTTTTTGCCGCTCGCCACGCTCCCTCTGAAACCACAGGGTATAGCCCCTTCGAGCTGCTATACGCTCACTCCACCTGGGTGCCCCTCGACATACTTTATGATGTGTGGGCGGACCCCGCTCACACAGTTTGGGCGGAAGAATTGCCCAGTATACAATAGAACCTTTGGGCCGCTTGGGCGGTGGCCCATGCCACAGAGGTGGCCACCCAAGAATGGGTAAAAATAAGATTCGACCAGACAGCCTGCTCTCACTTCTTCGAGACGGGAGATCATGTCCTAGTCCTCCGACGGGCACCTCGAGACGCCTCGAGACCCACTTCTCAGGTCCACACAAAATCTTGGGAAAGCACGGGGACCTAAATTATCTTGTAGAATGCGGGAAAAGGAGGGCCAAGTGGCTACACATAAACCTCCTAAAACCTTACCAAGCCCATAGTGAGAAGGCACCCGAAGATGACCCAGTCGTTGGCACTGCTACCCTGACCCACACGGCCACTACAAGTTCGGAAATACTCAAAAACATAGAAGAAATTACTCCTGGTCTCACTGCAGCCCACCAGGAGGATATCCAATAGATATCGACTCGTCACTCTCGGGTCTTCCAGGACGCCCTTGGGTGCACGGACATTCTCCAGCATTCAATAAATATCAGAGAAGGCGTAAAACACATAGCTCAGGGATACTACCAGATCAACCTGGAGTAGGTTAAGCTCCAACTCGACCTCGGTCTTAAAGAACATAGCTGCAGGCCCTGGGCTTCCCCAGTAGTTCTAGTATCAAAGGAGGGTGGTGGAGATCGACTTTCCATCAATTGCCAAAAATTGAATGAAGCAAAGGAGTCGGAACCTTACCCCGTTCCCCGGACCTAGGCTTGTTTAGATAGCCTGGGGAGTGTCCCCCATCTAAGCAAGATTGACTTGGAGAAGGGCTATTGGCAAGTCCCGCTGTCCGAGGAGTCGCGCCCTCAGACAGCGTTCATAACTCCCAGCAGAATCTATCAATGCCAAGTTATGCCATTCAGTTTAAAAAATGCTCCCAGCTGTTTTCAACGTCTGATGAATGAGGTACTGGCGGCATAAAGAACAATGTGATATACTTGGACGACATTATCACCTATGCCAGCACCTGGGAAGAGCACTTAGAGATATTAGAGCAAATTTTCACTACCCTGGGATAAGCCAATTTAGTAATTAACCTGAAAAAGTGGCAGTTCGGAGTCGGGGAAATTACGTACTTGGGCCATCAAGTAGGAAATGGGTGACTTGTGCCAAAAGAGGCAAATATAGAAGCCATAAGGAATATAGTCTACCCACGAACCAAACGGGATGCCCAACGCTTCATTGGAATGGTGCAGTACTTCCGAAGATTTATTCCAAACTTTGCGGATGCAGCTGCCCCCATCACAAACCTCTTCTGGGGAAAGCAGCCCTGCAGGTGCATGGAAGAGTGAAAAGGGCATATGATAATTTGAAGGCCGTTTTAAAAACCAGGCCGGTACTGCACACCCCCGACAACAAACGGCCCTTTTGCCTAGCAGTAGATGCCAGCAACGTCGGCATCAGAGTAGTAATGTTCCAGGAGAAAGAGGGATTTAGGCACCCAGTGGCATATTACGCCGAGAAATTGAAACCAGCAGAAACCCATTATAGTACATTCAAAAAGGAATTGCCAGGAATGGTACTGGCAATGAAAAACTTTGAGTCATACCACGCCGACCACACCCTCCTACTAACGGTGCATACTGATCATAACCTCCTGCGGTATCAAACTGCGTTTAGGAATCAGAATAAACGTTTAATGCGGTGCTGCCTCGATCTCCAGGACTATAACTGGAGAGTCGAGCACAACAAAGGCACCGATAACAAGATCACTGACGTCCTATCCCGGCATCATAACGAGTAATACCCCAGTGCCCAAAACTCCATCTCAGGGCAAGAAAACCCAAGGACTACAGGCGTAAAAGGCGGGTCTGAGCCAGTACTTCTTAAATAT
>NC_089752.1:77253286-77273286 GCF_040412425.1 Macrobrachium rosenbergii | reverse complement strand
AGTCCTTACCCCTTTTGGCAACGTGCAGTTAGGTAAGAGCTAAATGCGAGACAAGAAACAAATCTTCTTAATTAGCGTAAATTCCCCTATAAGAGCACAAGTGATCCATTTCCACAGTAAATATCATGTCATTATATTTATTTTTTGTAAGGCAAGAACAAAATCGTGGTTGAAATAGAGGTAAGAATTGTTAGAACACATGCGTGCATCCCATTTATAAAGAAGAGAGTGTTATTAACCTTTACACAAGATTTTGTGCTATTGCATGTTAGCTGCATGTTTTAAAACTAGGAGTGAGGAGTTAACAGAAGGAATAATGCCCTTATTGCTTCGTCCATTTGATAAGGACAATTTGAAAGTCCTGAAATACTAGCTAGGCACACATTACTGCCTCGTGGCCTAACCCAGTCCAGCAATTTTTGTGTCGCTGGAGATAGGATATTTTACTCTCTCTCTCTCTCTCTCTCTCTCTCTTGTAGAGGTTAGGAATTCGCTGGGCAAAGATATTATTCTTCCTTACTGAACAAATCTCATAAATCTGTAAAAATTTGTTCAGGCCATGCGAGCCGAAAATCGTGGTTAGTACTCGCATTTGTTTAAACTCCCTATAAGAGAAATGTACATGGCAAATTCCTACCCATTCATTCATTCCCCAGAAGTGAGAAAAATCTTCCGAAATTTATCGGTCGTCTCATTAAAATTTGTGCAAAGCTTCGCTCGGCCAGGTGTCAGCTAAGCCGAGACCGTTGTATTTGTTCACTGTATTTATTCGATGTTTCTCTTCACGCGCACATGCTGAACTGTCCCCTGTCCCATGGGATCGCTAAAGTAAACAAAATCAGGTCTCTAGAATAAAGTAAATATTTCCTTTTCCCTTTTCACTTAAGCAAGTGAGATATCGTTGGTAGAACATTTGCCTGTACATGGCAAACTAAGAATTTTTTGTGTACTCATCGCATTCTACCAATTTTTTATTTCATGCTTTTGAAATAAGCACATTCTTTCTTGTCGTATTTTATGCATATTTTTTTTTCTTTCTCTCTTAGCCGAGGAGCCAGCTACATTGTTTCTCGCATTTAATTGCGTACATTTAGAAGCACCTTTCCTATTTGCCTAGAGCAATACAATTTTATGTTTGCTGAACTGCCAGCATTATAATTCATTCATGCATTTATTTGCAAATTTCTCGAAGCACTGCTTCCCATTTTCCCAGAGCAAGTTTATAAAATTTGGTGTGACGCCAGCATAAGCATATATTCAGGCACTAAACTACATATGTGAGCAAGGAAATTCAAAAGCATATTAAGCGGTATCCAATTCTACATAAGCCTATTATTTTAATTCCACCAGCTCTGACAATTCTCTGCAAATCATTATTTTTGGCTTGCGTTAAACCTTGTGCTAAAAAAAAAAAAAAAAATCCAAGTCCATTCCGAGACTTTATATTCATGTATTCCAACACATCCAAGTCCTTACGGGACTGATTATTCCAGTTCATTAGAACAACCTTAAGTCTTCTTAGACATATTGAATTAGTTCATTGGAACAACTTTGAGTCTTACAAGACCCCAATTGCTGATTTAGCACTA
Organism: Macrobrachium rosenbergii; assembly: GCF_040412425.1. Lineage (NCBI taxonomy): Eukaryota > Metazoa > Arthropoda > Malacostraca > Decapoda > Palaemonidae > Macrobrachium > Macrobrachium rosenbergii. Next base: position 77,271,697 of record NC_089752.1, on the reverse strand, counting down.
AGTTCTCAGGAAGCCAATTAACTCCGTTCAACATGCACAAACCCTTGTTCCCCGGAATGCCTTAGTTTCACGCTTCAGCCGGCCAAGTCCATGCATGACATAAAATCCAGTTACATCTTTTGAGAACATACTAAAATTCATTCATTACAAACAACCAAGTCTTATTCAGACATATTAAATTTTAACAGTCTTATTCAGGTACCTTTGTCTTGTTCAGGCATACTTGTCTTATTCAGACATACTAATATTCATTCATTCTGAACAATTGAGCGTTTCAAGACACCTGAATTTTAGGTCTTTCAGACAACTGAGTCTTTTCAGACATCTTTAGTCTATTCAGACACCCTGAATCTGTTCATTTCGAACACTATTGAGTCTCATCAGACATATTGAACCTGTTCCCTCTAACAGCCCTGAATCTTCTCAGACATATTTGATTTTCTAATGGGTCCAGCCCATGTAAGCAATATTTCAAGATGTCTACAACTTCCAGAGCCCAGCAAAATGAGGACTTCAAATTCTACCTGTCCGCTGGAAAGGACATGGAACTATCTTGACAAGCCCTGAGGGAATGGATCTAAGGCTAGACGGTGCGAAGGCGGAGCGAGAGGCAGAAAGAAGGGCCCTTTAAAAATGAGAAAAGGCAGAAAGACAGGAGAAGGAGAAAGAAAGAATAGCCTAGGAGAAACAAGAAGAGGCAGAAAGACAGGAGAAGGAGAAAGAAAGACAGGAGAAAGAGAAAGACAAGAGAGGGAGAAAGAAAGAGCTCATCACCACACAATGGCAGCTCGCAACAGGCGCAACACACCAATACCCTCTCTACATTCAACCCTCAGCAGTGTAGGCACCCTCATAAAAAAATGGGACGAAGCCAATCCTGAAGCCTGGCTTGACCATATTGAAAAGGTCCTGATGACCTATCAGCCTTCTCCTGAAGAAATTTCCCTGATCCTGGGACTGCACCTTGATGGAAAGGGTGCCATTGCATTCAATGCTCTTTCCCCCTGAGGAATGAGGAAATCCTGGTCTTGTCTGCCAAACCATTATAAAAGCTTTTGAAATAACTCCCGACCGTTGGAGGAAAAGGTGGAGAAATATGCCCAAAGAATCAGGCCAAACCTGGTCTGAGTGGATCTTCAAAAAGACCCTGGCTTTAAAACTATGGCTAGAATCTCTCAAAGCCACTAGTGTGGAGGACATCCTCGAACTCTTCCAGCTCGAGGACTTCTTTTTATACCTGCCAGCTCTCGCCACCCTTCTATGCGACAAGGCGCCTAAGACAGTGGTCAAGTGCTGTCGCTGGGCGGACACTTGGGACACCAAGTATCCTCATCTTAGTTCCATGGAAGAAAATTATATCCCTCTTCGCCTGTCTCATCCAACTTTCAGCACCCTCTCAAACATGGGCAAGCCCCAAAGAAACCATTGTGTGGATATTGCAAGAGAATAGGGCATTCCACTGAACAGTGCTGTGTCAAGGCTGAGGCTCAGCAAGACAATCCTTCCAAGTCCTCAAATGAGACAATGCCCCAACAAGCCCCATTTGTCTCTTGGATGAAAAGTAGAGGGCCTGCTCCTTCCAATGGGGCAGTGCCAAGCAAAGATTATAGCAGGAGTTATTGCCCTGCTTACAAGGTTTATGGGCACTCTGCCCAATGGGAAAAATGCCCTAATAAATCAAGTACACCTGCCATTGGTTTGGCAGTTACAAATTCTAAGTCTTTGGACCCTACAGCCGAAGGTCCCATATATGTGGCATCCCCTCGAGGTAGCTACCCCACATGCCAGGTCATGGCATTTGATGACTCTGGTGCACAAATTTCCCTCACAAGGAAAGACAAGGTTCCCTATGGAGCTAACATTAACAGACTTAAACTCGTCACAGTTGAGGGTATCAATCAATTTAAAATGATATTTCATACTGTTCATTTGAGAGTCACGAGACCTAATAAATCCAAAATCTGCAACTTTGCTGTAGCAAGCCACATTTCTTGAGGTTATAACCTCCTCCTAGGGCAAGACTTCCAGTCTTCATCAAAAATACAACAATCTGGGTTTCCAAGCCCCTCAAGTTATTCATTTGGCATGAATAATTCTCAAAAGCCTCCATTCATTCCACTGCCAGTGCCACCTGAGTACTCTGTGCAATGGCCAATTCCTTCCACGCAGATTTCAAAGCCCAGTCCTGTGCCAGGCCCTGTCCCAGTGCCAGTGCCAAGGCACCCAATTGAGTGGAGATCCCAAAATTGATTCTCAGTCTCTGCCATTGCCCCTTGAGTGCACTGAGCAGTGCCAAGCTCCATCCATCCCGAACGGCGAGCAATCTCCAAATCCTATACCAGTGCCAGTGCCAGTGCCAGAGCAGGCCCCAGGTCTCCATTCAAGAGATCCCACTTTGGATCCCCTCTCTTCGCCCGGTTTGGCTCCACTACCAGTGCCGGTAAGAGAGATGGATTCTTCTGATCACAGCAGAAGCTCCCTCAAAGTTGCGGCCCTGCAACCTGTGTCTGAGCTGGTCATTTCAACTTGCGAGCCTCCCACGCCCTCCAGAACATCTTCCTTCCATTCCCAGTCCTCCATAGACGTGAGTGTAAATTCTGCCACGCCTCAACTGGCCAACGAACTAAAGCATCTGCAACGACTTGGGGCAGAGCTTGTAGAGATTGCCCCTGCTCCGGCCATCAAAGAAGCTGACCAGGGTGGCACTAAGTTGTCCTCCTCAGACTTGGTTCGACCGGTTCCCCTACCAAGGAAAACCATCACCTTAAAACAGGTCCATGGAAGAAAATCATGAGGGTGGGTGGCTCCAGATTGCCAAAAGAGAGCCGCTGAGCTCCGTTTGCACTAGTGTGAACCTGGCACAGTGCCACCCCTCTATCCTAAGAGGACCTTGGCACTTATATCCAGAAGAGGGTGTCAGGTTCCTCCCGTATTTAGTTTCCTTATAACTCTATAATTCATTCTTTTCCTTCACCATTTTTTTTCCTTTCATTATTCTGTTCTATTAATCATATTATTTTACACCTCACACAAGGCTTATATTTTACCTTGTTTTTCACTCTACTAATGCAGAGTGCAATTGACAATTTGGTGAGTCCTATGACTTCCCTTTGAGGTCTTTTGCGCTAGAGTCGACCTAGCCATTTCCATAGGCTAAGGAATATAATTTTGGCATACTTAATCATCATCTGTTTAAAACAAATAATAATTACTTTGCGTCTGTCATTTATTCTTTTGTTATTCTTTTATGATGAATCTCGAGTCCCAGACTCGCAAACTGTGTAAATTACACACCATGCTATACCTCATGTACGTAGATGAGTGCCACAAGGCACCTATAAGGTCAGTGCCATGCTGCCGGTAGGCCTTATCAGTGACTCCCAAAGTGAGATAATCTCTTTTATTATTGTTCTTTCCTAGTAATTTATAACCTCTGGCTTCCATAGTCAGAACTATGTATTGATACATCACATGTACTTATAACATGTGCCCCTGGCACAAGTGTTATTAATGCCCCAAATGGCACTGAGCCGTTGCTCTCAGAAATCTTGGCAACACCTACCAAACCCCACGAAAACTTTCGTTGTATTGCCTCCTCAAGGTATATTAACCGCACGAACTTGTGACTAAAAGTTTTACTAATAAGTGCTTGGAGTATTCTGAGTATAATAATATTAACCTCACGATGGTGGTTCAATTTTACTTCCAATTATGTAATAATCTAGCTATTTTATATTTCACTAAATGCTGCTCATTATCATTCTTAGAGAGTTAAATTATTACTGTTGCCAGCAGCTTAAATTAAGTCTGCAACGTGAAGTAAAAGTCAAAAGTGATTTCTTTTGGTTATAACTGACTCTGATATTTAGCAGAAATATCATGTTTTAGACTAATGTACCCCAAAGGTTGTGAAGAGAGAAATTATTGCCTGTTGCGGTAACGTAATTTTAGCCATTTCAACCTGACTAAGGGTGTAAATGTCATCAAGGCAGGGGAGGTATTAAGAATATTCCCCCTACGCCACCTGTTACTGAACTAATTTAAAGTAAAAGGACTAAGTACTTAAATAAGATAAATATAGTATGATTCACTGTTAGAAATTCGCCCCTAAAACCTCTCACTACTGCCCTTTTGGGGGAAAATCCCTTTAAACCCTTTTCTTGTCTAAAGTGCTACCGTAAATCCCTAAAATTCCAGGTATGGACTCGACCAGAGATAATCGTCGCCCGAGGCAGGTCAGCTGGTGGGCTGACTGCGTGCATTCCGCCATCTTGAATTTGAAACCGTGCTGCCTGCAGTTCTCACGTGGGCAGAGTTATCACAAAGCCATCTAGGAAGAGAAAGTTGTAACTTTCGAAGCTATAAAGGACCCTGGACAGAGAAGCTAACCTAAGAATTGCCAGCGGACACGGAGAACAAAGCTCCATCCCTTGCTCCATTTACCTGCCTATGCTGGACACGTGGCGGGCAGTATCCAAAGTAATTTATGATGTGAATTAATTCGCTTGCCTTCCCCATCGCTGGCCCTCATAAGAAGAGAAATTCAGCTCTTAAAGAAAGGTCAAGTACCAGAATTTAAGGTTTTTCATCAGCCACGTTTGCTATTTTCGTCCCACTGAGTTCCTTTTGTTTCATAGTGAGATACAATTACAGTGAGACCTGTATTGCTTTATATTTTATGCTGTTTAATTTGCAAAGCATTTACGAGGAGAGTAACGAAATCGCTTGATGGTCGAGTCACGGGAATCGAGTCCAGTCTAGGCATCTTCTATGCAATTCCCCGATTCCTTCATTACAGTGTTAGTCCCAGTTAAGTAACCATAAGTGTTCAATTCCATCTGTGGAACCGTGTCACCTCGTGTGCATCACAGCCCTCGCAGCTTCGTTAACAACAACTTTGAAGCGGGAACCCAGTCTGCCCCCACCAGGAAATTCCTGTCATTTGCTTTTGCCTCATTACCCCAGAATTATGATATCATTCTTTTGATGTGTTTTCTTTTGTAAATATAATGAATTAAGTTAAACCCCAGAGTTTATCTAATCTCTTCCTCCTTGAAGTAGCCTTTCAGGCGTACTTTGTTGTTTGTAATTTTAGCTGTTTCTAAGGCCAGAGTCTAGATTCTTGTGGTAATTAAGGTAAGTTGCATAGCATCCTAGTATACCCCATTGATCTCATAAGACCCCAGCTTTAAAATTACAATTATATATATATATATATATATATATATATATATATATATATATATATATATATATATATATATATATATATATATATATGTATATATATATATATATATATATATATATATATATATATATATATATATATATATATATATATATATATATATATATATATATATATATATATATATATATATATATATATATATATATATATATATATATATATATATATATATATATATATATATATATATATATATATATATATATATATATATATATATATATATAAAGATAAAATCCATAAAGGAAACGGAAACACTGGAGTGTTGCAGAGGCATTTCGACGCTAGGTCCTTTACTTAGCAGACTGAAGAAATATAAAGTATGTTTACAAAGAAACCTCTTATAAATGACAGATGGGGATTATAAAGGAAACATATGTACCTGGAATCCAACACAATTGAAGAATTAGTAGAAATGCCAAAAAAGGATTAAATATTTAAGAGGTTTTTACAAAGGATTAGGATCAACCGTTCAGAAGCAGGGACAGGACAATTAAAAGATTATACAAAGGCGTCACTGACCACCTAAAAAATTTTAGTACAACAAAATAATTCTCTTTTTTTTATACAATAATAACTTTTTGCAAGACGAACATTTTTACAAATAAAAAATTGTATTAAACATACGGATATATAGAAAATATATATCAAGTAAGTAACTTGTAATTAAGTCAGTGATTTTATCTGTTAGGTCATTCGTGAACATTTTTCTAATACAAGGGCCCAAATAATACATGCCAGGGATAAGATTAAAATTACAACTGGAAGTAAGCTGGATAATAGCGGACTCCAATAGATTTCTTGAAGAGAAATCTTTCGATCTGGCGATCACTGAACTTTCAGTCCAATTTATCCTGTGAGAGGTTTCACTTAAATGAATGAATATAGCATTGGATGCTTGTTTTGACTGAATATTTATGTTGCTTTAACGATTGCGTCGTCCCTGTGTATATTTGAAAAGCGTTGTGATATTCCTCAAAATCATGTTGGTATAGTTAAAGGTATCATTTATGGAGATGCGAATGTTAGGCATGAAAGCAATTTCCCTGCTCGGTATAAGAAAAGCTTGACCGACCTTAAAAAAGACAATACAATCTACATCACAAAAGCTGATAAAGCGAATAGTATTGTAATTTTAGATAAAGTTGACTACATATCACGTATGCAAGCCCTACTGGATGATGATACGACATACAAAAAAAAAAAAACTAACAAAAAATCCCCTTGATCAAGTCATAAAAAGTTTCAACAGCACAGTGAAAAAAATCCTTAAATATAAAAAAGAACTAACATGTCAGTTGTCGGTAAAATTTCCCTCGTTACCTTACTTGTATGGATTAGTAAAAACACACAAAGAAAACAATCCTATATGGCCTATTATCAGTACAGTTGGCTCAATATCATATAAACTTTCGAAATATATTACCAAACTCTTGTCTCCGCTACTTGGAACTATCTCAGATTCTCACGTATATAATAGCCTAGATTTAGTTGATAAATTAAACAAAATCACTTTTTGCCCCACTGATAGATTCGTTAGTTTTGATGTTTGTTCTCTTTTTACTAAAGTCCCTATAGATTCTATTTTAGAGTATCTTAGTAATGAATTAATCCATCATGAAATACCTCTACCTGTAAGTCATATCATTTCTCTCACTAGGTTGTGCATTTGTGATTGTAAGTTTATATTCAATGGTGCATTTTACCAACAAATATTTGGTATGGCAATGGGCAACCCTTTTTCCCAACTCCTCTCAAACTTGTACATGGAATTCTTTGAAAAACGATATATACCTAATATCATTTATACTCCTTTAAAGTGATATAGGTATGTTGACGATATTTTAGCTGTTTTGCCTGCTGGTATTGATTTAAATAATTTACTCTGTAATTTGAATAACCAGGTACCATCCATTAAGTTTACGTTAGAATTAGAAAAAGACAATTGCCTCCCTTTCTTAGGTGTTTAAATACATAGAGAACCATTTCAATGTAAATTCAGTATTTATAAGAAACCAACCAACAACTTAACTCATGTCCATTTTTATTCAGGCCATCACCTTAACATCAAAATATCAATTTTTTCCTCTATGTTTTTACGAGCCTTGCGCATTGTCAGTCCCCAGTATTTGGATGAAGAAATTGAATACATAAGAAAAATAGGGACAGATTTATGTTATCCTTCACATATACTAGATATTTGTTATAACAAAGCCCACAAAAAGTTTTATAGTGAAAGTAACATGAAGAAAGAAACCCCTAAGAACATTCTTAGCTTGCCTTATTTTAGTGGTTTTGAAAACATAAAATCACTGTTAAAACCTTTTAATGTAAATCTCGTTTTTTTCTTTTAATAACACACTCAAAAGAATGTTAATAAAAAATAGTCCTAAAGAAAACAACAACATAATATATAAAATTCCATGTACATATTAAGCAACATAAGTATTCAGTCAAAACTGGACAAGCATCCAATGCTATATTCATTCATTTAAGTGAAAACTCTCACAGGATAAACTGGACTGAAAGTTCAGTGATCGCCAGATGGAAAGATTTCTCTTCAAGAATCTATTGGAGTCCGCCATTATCCAGCTTACTTCCAGTTGTAACTTTAATCTTAGCCCTGGCATGTATTATTTGGTCCCCTGTATTAGAAAAATGTTCAGGAATGACCTAAAAGATAAAATCACTGACTTAATTACAAGTTAGTTACTTGATATATATTTTCTATATATCCGTATGTTTAATATAATATTTTATTTGTAAAAATGTTCATCTTGCAAAATTTATTATTGTATAAAAAAGAGAGAATTATTTTATTGTACTAAAATTTTTTAGGTGGTCAGTCACGACCCTGTATAATCTTTTAATTGTCCTGTCCCTGCTTCTGAACGGTTGATCCTAATCCTTTGTAAAAACCTCTTAAGTATTTAATCCTGTTTTGGCAGTTCTACTAATTCTTCAGTTGTGTTGGATTCCAGGTATATATGTTTCCTTTATAATCCCCATCTGTCATTTATATGAGCTTTCTTTGTAAACATACTTTTATATTTCTACGGGCCCGTAGAGGAAACGATTGATATGATTATTGACGAAGTTTACCATGGCGAAAAAACACCTTTAGACGTACCTGAAAATCTTTTAAGGCAACTACTGAGGCTTTGCACTAAAGAGACAATTTTTAGAGCACCTGATGGGAGACTTTGGACCGACCAAAGATAGAAGGAATGAAGATGGGCAACAAAAATCATTGAATGGGAGTAGCAAACCTTTGGAAGGGGTGCGGGACGTTCTTATGGATTTCGCCGAGTCCACAGCCGACGAGGAGAAGGAAGAAGAGAGATGGAACATACCTGGGCACGAGTACAAAAAACGGAAGCGCTTACTGCAAAGAAGACAAGCTCAAGAAAAAGAAAGTCAGGGCTATAAAGAGAAGGGGAGTGTTTTTGAACGAAGACGGCGTAAGCCTCCTATCATTGGGGAGAGTGATGGAAGCACACTTAGGGCAGCTCAGCCTTTAAGGCATGTACATTTATTTGTGTCTAGGCTGCAACCTGACACGACTTCAGAAATGCTTCTTGGCCATGTTTCTTGCATAGCAGGTGTCACGACGGTGGAGTGTGAGCTGGTTGAACAAAAATTCTCTCACTATCGATCTTTCAAAGTCATTATTAAAGAAATGCCTCAAAGTAGGGTTAAGGATTTGTACAAACCAGAAAGTTGGGGTAAGGATATTTTGGTCCGTCGTTGGTATGATTAATCTTCATTTTTATTCTCTTTTATAAATGGATTTAAGCTTTTCATCTTATAACTGTAGATCAGTAAGAAATTGCCATTTTGATGTAGCCGAATTAACTCATGTTTCTGACATAGTCTGTTTGCAGGAGACTTGGCTCCCGGTGCAGGAATCAGACTACCTGAATAGAATAAATTCTGAATTTGCATATTATGCAGTTTCTCCGGTTGATTTATCGAATGAGTTGTTAACTGGTCGTCCTTATGGGGAGTTGCTTTTCTGTACCGAAAGAGCCTTGCCTCCTGTATAGCGGCGAGTAGACACCTCAAATGACAGACTAATTTGTATTGACGTGTCTATAAATGAAAATTGTATAAGGATTATCAATTGTTATCTTCCATACTCAGACGGACAAAATGATGCGGAATACATTGACTGTTCAGCAAAAATACACTGTCTTATGTCAGATCACCCAAATGGGGAGGTTTTTGTGGTTGGTGATTTTAACGCTCACCTGAATCACGCTTTGGTAACGAGCTGAAAGACTTCTGCACCCATTACGATTATTGTATTGGTGATGTTGCTGTGATGCCCTCCGACACTTACACTTGGGTGAGTGATGCAACGGGCCATACCTGTTGGTTAGACCACCTTGTTTGCCCCCTAGTCTTCTAACACACATTAGCAATATACGTGTGTTGCATTCCATTATTGGTTCAGACCATCGTCCCTTTCATTTTCTTTGAGGGTCTCTCAACTACCTACGCTGGTACAGACGAATGATGGTAGTCAGACGAAGTTTTATCTCTGCGATCTACTGGCATACAGAGTTAAATCTGAAGAAGCTTTGAAAAACGTCGAGTTGCCTTTGGAAGCTCTGCAATGTAACACAAGACCATGTCAAAACGAAGATCATTATAGAGCTATTGAAAGATTTCTTTTGGACATAATTAGTGCACTTCAACAGTCGTCTGACTCTAAGGAGTTGAATCACAGAGGCTTCAACCATGTTCCTGGTTGGAACGACTTTGTAAAGGAATTCCATCATGAAGCACGGTATGACTATTTAGCATGGAAGGAATCTGGTAATCCAAGGGATGGATATTTCTATGATAAAATGAAATTTTCTAAAGCTCAGTTCAAAGGGATGCTTAGATTTTGTAAGGAAAGTGAAGAGGAAATTCGATCAATAAAATTGCTACGAGTCTTAAAGGGAGTATGAAGAAGTTTTGGAGAGAAATAAATAAGAAAAAGAAAATCCCAAACATTCTTGCCAGACATAATAAATAATGTGAGTGGTTATGAAAACATTGCCGAGTTATGGAAAGAACATTATTCTGAGCTGTTTAATGATCCTACTCATCCTGTTCCAGACCCAGTGGAAAATCAGAGTCAGCGAGATGTTACAGGGACAAATGTCAATGAAATTTCGAATGCTTTGAATTCTCTGAACACTTCCAGTAGCCCTGGACATGACGGGCTGACCCTTCAGCACTTAACTGAGGCGCATCCGGTACTTAGAGTTTTACTAAGTTTATTCATTACTTCCTGTTTCTGTCATTCATACTTACAAGAGCTCTTATTCTGGTTATACTCTCTCCTTTGATTAAAGATAAAAACGCGGACCACAGTGACATATCTAATTATAGACCGATTGCTCTAGCCACTGTTATCTCAAAAGTTTTGGAAGCGATTCTATTGGAGAGATGCAAAGAGTACCTATTGACAAGTGACAACCAGTTCGCTTACAAATCCCATCATGGAACTGAAATGCCAGTTCATATTCTTAAACACGTAACTGAGGAGTATAATGTTCGTAAAACACCTGTATTTGCTTGTTTTCATGGATATGTCTAAAGCCTTTGATAAAGTGTCTCATAAGATGTTACTTGAAGTACTGTCAAAAAGAAATATTCCTTGCTATATTATTAAACTGCTTGGTGAATGGTATAAAAATCAGCAAATGATTGTCAAATGGGGGCCATGTATTTTCAGTGAATTCTCCACTTCATGTGGAGTGAGACAGGGAAGTTTACTTTCACCTTACCTGTTCAATGTATATATGGATGACCTCTCACAGAGACTGAGTCAAACTAAAGCGGGGGTGTTATTTAAACAACATGATTTTAAACCATTTGCTGTACGCAGATGATATTGTTTTATTTGCTCCCCTCAGTAGGTGGGCTACAACAGCTTGTAAACATTTGTCGTGATTTTATGTCCGATAGGCTTTTATTGTTAAAATGTAAAGAAAACCAAATGTATTATTTTTTCTAAGAGTAAGATTTGCCCAAGTAATATATCACCTATTGTTGTTAACAATGCACGTATAGATTTTGTACCTGAAATAAAGTACCTAGGATATTATCTCACTGCTCAAAATTCGGACGATGCCCATGTAGAATATTTGTACAGAGGTCTATGTACGAGGGCAATATGATTTTAAGGAATTTTTCTAAATGTAGCGTTGATGTCAAGAAAATGCTTTTTACGAGTTTTTGTACAAGTTTTTATGGCATGTCTTTGGTTGTCAGAGCAAAACAACGGACTATGAATAAGCTGAGGGTATGCTACAACGATAGCCTTAGAAGACTCATGGGCATTCCGAGGTATGCAAACGCATCCGCTCTTTTTGTGGGTTTTGGTCAGCCATCTTTTCAGGAACTGAGACGCAAAACCATAACAAGCTATTTGCAAAGGCTGAAGAATTCTGAAAACGGTATTATGAAGAGGTTGCCCACCCACTTTACTTGCATAATTCATTTATTTTCAAACACTGGAAAGGCCTCATTTATGCTTAGTGCATCTGGTGCGCTCTTTGTGTAAGAATACAGTATTTCTTTGTTTTGTTCTGATATGCTGCATATGTATATGTCCTTTTAGTAGGAAGTATCACCTAGAGTCATTATCCGCACCTCATTCATATCATAATTTTTCACCTCTCTTTCGTAATAATTTCTCATAATTATTTTAAATTTTTATTCTTTTAAGGTTTGGAGGCTTTTTATGTATGTTTATATATGTATATGTATGTGTTTATCTATGGCCATTTATGTCCGAAATAAAGATTTTGAATTTGAATTTATCAGCAAATCGACGGCGTTGCTATGGGATCACCTCTAGGTGTTCTCTTTGCGGATTTTTACATGGGAACGATAGATCAACGCGTTCTTAAAAACAGTGACTTTCGACCGCTCATATACGGACGTTACATAGACGATATCTTCGTTGATGTGAGGAACAAGCAAGAACTTTCGGACCTTCAAGTTGCCTTCCAACAAAATTCCTGCCTTCGATTTACTGCAGAGATAAATAACAACGGTTCCCTGCCATTCCTGGATGTGATGGTAACAGCTGCTCAAGACGAATTTCGGACGACCGTCTACACAAAGGAAACTAATACTGGAATGTGTCTCAATGCAAATAGTGAAGCTCCAGCAAAATACATGAAAAGTGTAATTAATGCTTATATCCATAGAGCATTTACTCATTGTAGTTCGTGGACTTCATTACACACCGAACTGGAAAGATGCGCTCAGGTTCTTGTAAACACGGGTACTCAAATAACGATATCCAAGAAGTCATCAGGAAGAAAATGGATAGTTTTTTGCATCCAAAGGAAAAAGGAGAAAGAGAGAACGTTCTTAAATTATATTACAGGAATTATATGAGCACTGCTTACAAGACCGACGAAAAAGTACTTCGAGAAATTGTAGGACGATGAGTAATACTGACAGAGAAAATACTAAAATTGACCTGTAGATATACTATAAGAACTTTAGAACTGCCAACCTGATCATAAAGAATAACTCCCACAACAAGAAGCGCTCTCTTGATAAGTGTAACGTAGTATACAAGTATACATGTCAAATCGCGAACTGCAAGTCGCGAAATATTTCTTATATTGGAAATACTACAACTTCACTATCAAGAAGACTTACTATGCATTTGCAAAATGGTAGTATTAAAAATCACACGAGGGACACACACGATGCGGGTCTAACCAGGGAAATGCTCGAAGCCAACACTGAAATTATTGACAGCGTTGCTGATGCTAAAAGGCTAAAATACCTTGAGGCAATATACATAAATATTCATAAGCCTCCCTAAACGTGCAAGGAATCAACGCAATAATTCTACCTTCCGATCGTGAAAGGAGAAGAAATGCAGCAGACTAAAATGTGTCGTCAATGTTGGACCTATGCAAATATTTTAGTTAACTTTATATTTGTCATGTTTTATCTTGTTCTATCCTGATATTGATAACTTTGTATTTACATTTTACTTATACTTTTACGTGTGTAATTACTATATTAATTTTACATATACAGTTTGAATGTCTCTTTGACGATTCTTTGTTGACCGTCTATTTTCAGCTATTTATTTTTCGTCTGGTTGTTTCTAAGTATGTAAATACCTAAATAGCAATTCTTGGTAATTGTCAACAGGCCAGTTGTAAACAAGTTTAGTAACAAACCTATATGTTTTAACTTTATTAATTTCAAAACGCTAACTGCCGAATATTGGATTTTAACCATCGAATAGTTATATTTTTGACAAGTGTTCCCTTGAAAGAATGTTATATATATGTGTGAATTTCCTTGTAAACACTCATTTGTAGCAGAAGATGTCTCTAGAAGAGACGAAACGTCCTAACCAATAAAACGTCCATCAAAATGAACTTTGGTGCTTTACTCCATCAGTTGCCTGAAGAACAGAGGAAGATAATAAGGAAAATCGAGAACATTAGTAAGAAACTAATAAACTGCAACTTCGCTGTCATATTTAACGACATTTGCATAAAGGAAAACTTACTGTAACATTTACCAACATATATATATATATATATATATATATATATATATATATATATATATATATATATATATATATATATATATATATATATATATATATATATATATATATATATATATAATATATATATATATATATATATATATATATATATATATATATATATATATATATATATATATATATATATGTTGAGGATTATCTCTCCCTTTTATGTTCTTTGTTATATGTTTGTATGGATTTTAGTCTTTCTCTTCTTACCTTGGTTTCTTTCGAGGTGTCCTCTTTATTATTTTTAAGTATTGATATCTCTCAGAAAGGCGTATAGAAACGAGATCAGTAATTTCTTCACTTTAATTAGTACTTAGTAATATAAAGATCAGTACAAAATTAACAAGTTACAATGATAGAAAACGAATCACTCTTGACTCAGTCTATATGGGAACACTGCAGCGAGGGGAGACGTACTCTCCCTTGAAGGACACAGTTCTGAACTCTCCCCTCCTCGTCGGTCTCTAACTTGTTGAACTCCCAGAAAACTTGTTATCTGCAATCTCCACCTCTTTCTAGCCTTATTGGAAGGATTAATCAGCAAGGCCTCCCCTTCAAGTAGCTGATTAGAAGGACTGTAGTGGGTGTGATTCAAATCTCTCCTTAGAGGACTTGATTGGAGGTGATCTTAGGAGGGTGTGTGAAAGACCCCTCCCAAACATAATTGATTGGAGGTCGAAGAAATATATCACTTTGGCCAACCCCCAAATTCCTGGAACTTCCACAAAAATGCCTCCCTGAGAAGGCGGGGCTATAGAACCAGCTGCTGTAAGCATTTAGGCTGTGCTGACTCATGTTTTGGTTAGCTTCAATCGCGAGGCCATTATTTCTCACTTTTATGGCTGTTTTTATGGCTTCAACACGATATACTGCAATGGTTCATGTAAACATCCCGCGTATTGATAACACGATACAACAACAGCATTTGGGCGTTATCACTGTGTTCTTTGCCTCTCTATTCTTATTTCTCTCTCCTACTATGAGATTCAGAGGCGTCGTGCACGGTTTTTTATTTTACTCCTTATCAAAGAATCAGATGAAGGTGAAAGTTGGCATATTAATATTTCACAACCATACAAATATATCGAGAAATATATCTAGTAATGAAATTCGATAGTTTTCATTTTATAAAGTAAAATTGGTTTGCCAATGCCGTATCCAGGGATATACGTGGCAAGGATCCTCAAACGTTTATGACGTAGGTAGAGTAAACAATCTATGACGAATTTAGTCCCGCCCATAAACCTTACAAACTCATTCACTTGGTTTCGTCAGCTTTAAACCCTACCTGTCAAAAGATCAAAGAATGGCTAATAAGATTTGGAATTGTCCCCGTGGTTGCAAACTGCATTTGCCTTGCGGCTTGCAACCTTGTATATCGGGAGAGAAAAACCGTGGTAGTACTTACTACTCCTTGAACAGGTAAGAAATCGATTTCAGATTACGTAATTACTTCCAGTCTGATTTTTATTTTGAAAAAAAAATATAACTATTGCAATACCTTTTGAATTGTGAACATTTCCATTGAGTACCCATTATGTAGTGAAGAGAGAAAGCAATAGAGAGAGAGAGAGAGAGAGAGGTGTAAAAGGATTGTTCAGTCTTTATAGAATTATTATTGTTCTGAGAAGATTTTTGGGAAAGCTAAATACAACCAGTAATGTATTCAAGTTATCAGTACAGCAATGGACCATCTGATTTAAGATTTGTTGTTTTCCATAATCAATGTATAATTGCTTTAATATATATATATATATATATATATATATATATATATATATATATATATATATATATATATATATATATATATATATATATATATATATATATATAATTATATATATTCTTTTGTGTCCTTTAAGGCCTTATGACCGCGTTGGACAAGTTTTGGGCATGACTGCAGGGGCAGTAAGGGCCAAAGTCAGCCTCCATACCTCCAGTTCATGTCATTCACCATCGTCAGTAACACCAGTTTCATCAGCACCATCCGCCTTTGATAACTTTACTGTTGGTGCGATTCGTCGCTTTATCCACAGAAAGTTTGATGAGAAGGAGTATTTTACGGTTGGCTCTCTAACAATGGACCTTAAAACAGCTGGCATTATCTCAGAAAGGACATCACCGAGTTCAGTAATCCGCCACCTGCATTCTCTGGGATTCAAGTATAAAACTACACAACGGAAAATGTATGTGAGGAAGGAGTCTCTGGATATAATTTGCCGCCGAATTAATGCTCTACGGGATCTACGACGCCTCAGGGAGGACGGAAGGAAGGTGGTGTACGTTGATGAAACTTGGTTCACCACTAGAATGACCCATAGCAGGGAATGGGCAGACACCACGCAGGATATCACCGGTCCCTCTTACAGCCGTCAGGTCCCTCCAGGAGAAGGTGAACGATTTGTGGTGGTAGCTGCTGGCACCAATGAAGGCTTCATTGAAGGCTCGTATCTGTGCTACCCCGCTAAGTCCAATCAAGGAGATTATCATGGCGAAATGAATGCCAAATTGTTCGAACAGTGGCTTACGACACAGCTTCTACCGTCCCTCCCGGAGCCATCGGTTCTTGTGCTAGATAATGCACCATATCACAGCACACTAACCGAGGAGAGTCGATGCCCTACGTCAGCAAACAGAAAGGCGGATCTCGTAAGGTAATTACAATAAATCACAATATATATATATATATATATATATATATATATATATATATATATATATATATATATATATATATATATATATATATATATATATATATATATATATATATATATATATATATATATATATATATAGACATCATGAAATACGTATACACACGCATTAAAGTTAATGACTTGACTGGAAATTTCATATGATTCAATATTCTATTAACTGTGTGAAGTCAGTAAATTATTCTTGATGGAAACAATATCAAATCATAGTTTAATGATACAGTAATAACGGTATGTAAATTAGCATTCTATGGTCTATTTCCACTCTAATAATGATTAATTAACTTTTCTCGACAGGTGGCTGGAGCAGCGTAGGATATCGTTCCCACCTTTGGCCACAAAATCTGAGCTGTTGCTCGTTTGCCAAAGAATCGTCCGGAAAGGAGATATGTGGTGGATAACATCATCCGGGAGTGGGGCCACGAAGTTGTGCGCTTGGCACCCGCTCACCCAGAGCTCAACGCCATTGAACAGGTGTGGGGTCATATGAAGAGGCAAGTGCGTTCATCGCTCCGTCGATTTACGCGGTCTGACTTGCAGGCCAGGTTGGAGGAGGCAAGGCTTTCTGCTACCCGGAAGTGTGGGCAGGAGCAGTTAGACAATCACGTCATTTTGAGGAGGAGTACTGGGGTGGACAACATCCGGGAGACTTACGTGGATCAGTCATCATTAATTTAGTCAGTGATGATGAGGATGATGATGATCTTTCCTTGATAGTGATGATGATTGTGATTTGTAAATAGATTATGAATAGTTTTTGGTGTTTCATTTGTACATTTAAAGGGGAATTACAAATACACAGAGTAAAAGTAAAATACATTTCATTTGAAATATTTTAAGATATACCCACACCAATAGTAACAATGATAGAGGAAAAAGGAACGATGGCAACCTCTTGTTCCCCCCTCAGAGTCATCGCTGATTTCCTCAGGTCAGCTACGTTTCCTACGATAATCGGTAATTATATATGCTTGAGGGTGACTGGAACTGGCATGTCTACCCATTGTCATGCCCTGTCACCCATGAATTAAGGATAAGTAAAATGAAATAAGATAAAAAGGCTAAAAGAAAAATTTAAAATGAAAAAACGAAATGAATAACGAAACTCTAAATACCAAAAAATAAAACAAAACATTCGCTTTCACGTTCTTTCTCAGGTTTGTGCCATATAGTACTGTTTCATAAGGGTAATAATGCTCGGCTCCATCGCCAATAGAAATGATGATTTTATTACAATAAAGTAAAACATAGTTACATATAGATAATAAATCAATATGTGATGTCCAAGGCTATAACGGTATGAACTTTCATTTATTTGCCTGGATGAGAACTGCTGAAAACTTACAAAACTTACGACATTTCAGTCACTGCTTCTTTGACAGGACTCCTTCCCCTGAATGCATGAGTTTGTTCCCTCATTTGCAATACTGCATATTTAACTTGGAAAATTACTTTATACATTTCTCAAATGAAAACCCGGAATTCTGGGGAGGCCAGGACCCATTACACAATAAAGAAACATTTGCAAAGTCTTTATGAATAGCTGAAAGATTCTGATGTGGGCAGGGCATCTATGCTGCCGTGGAAATACAGCAATAGTGGTAGTAATAGTAGCAGAATGTATAATTTTGGCCTTCAGGTTTATTTATTTGATCATTGGTGATCATTTAGCATCTTTTGCAACTACGTGAGAAATGTATTTTCATCGTCAGTAATTCAATTCTTAAACTTCATGAGATAATTCAGTATTATCCTGAATTATGACGTAGCTTAGAGGGTGGAGCCATTTGTAACGTCACAGGTAAACGTCATTACTGTCTTCTAAGCCATGA
>NC_089752.1:77230786-77245786 GCF_040412425.1 Macrobrachium rosenbergii | reverse complement strand
TTTTATCATCGATGGTCATAGCACGAGCAGAACATTTAAATTTCTTGCACATTTCACATTTCCAATAAATTTTTTTATTTACTCCTTTGTCCTTGATATATAAATATCCACTTAAACATTATTTCTTCCTTACCTTTTCACTCTCAACATACGTTGCTTCCATCTTGATGGGTTGAGACTTCTGGAGAAAAATATAACAAGAAAAACTCAATTCAGAATTTTGTAAACAGAATGAGAAGCGTTTAGAATGCTAATGGCCTCTTTATGAATTGGTCTTCAGCGCTTATAGGATACTTTCAATTGTGTTCGAGAAATTTACGCTTGGAATGCTAATAGCCTCTTTATAAATTGGTCTTTGGCGCTTATGGGATACTTTCGATTGTGTTCGAGAAATTTACTTGTTTGTTTTCGAGTAATTGACATTCGAGAAAATGATAGTTCGAGAAATTATTTTTCGGTCAATTGAATTCGAGAAATTTACCTTCGCGCAATTGATTTCGAGAAATTTGCCTGACACCAAAAAATTGCCCTTCGGTAACATATATGAAAATATATTATTTCCGAGGTAGAGCAATGGATATTAAAGGACAGTTTGTAGTCTACTGATTATATATATATATATATATATATATATATATATATATATATATATATATATATATATATATATACATATATATTTATATACATATATATTTATATACATATATATATATATATATATATATATATATATATATACATATATATTTATATACATATATATTTATATACATATATATATATATATATATATATATATATATATATATATATATATATATATATATATATATATATATATATATATATATATATATATATATTTCCTTCGTTTTAACATGCTTTTTTTCTCATTTTTATATGGGGTAAGCACGATGCCTTCTTTTGAAGGATATATATATATATATATATATATATATATATATATATATATATATATATATATATATATATATATATATATATAACTATATATATATATATATATATATATATATATATATATATGTGTGTGTGTGTGTGTGTGTGTGTGTGTGTGTGTGTGTGTGTGTGTGTGCGCGCGCATATATAAAAGGTGTAATATATATATATATATGCATGTATGTATATGTATATACTGTATACGTGTCATAAGGACCTTTTACATTTTTCTAGACCGAAATTATTTTTAACTTGATAAATTAATTTACTTGAAAGCTGTAGTGATGTTATGAATTTGTTCATCATATAAGATTAAAGATTAAATATATGTCATTTGGATCGTGTTATGTATAAAGCTTCAGGCGATATTTATTTCATGACATTGATAAATAAGAAAAAACATTAAAAATGTTATAATCCTCTTTACCATTTGACGACATTGTTTCATATCTAAGGCCAAATTAATTTCAGTAATGATCGCTCAATATATAGTTTGTTTGTTGCGGGGAAGACTTGTGTTGAATTCACTATTTTAGTATCCAGGATGAATAGAGTTATTCATAAGTATGTGAAAGTTAAAAACACAAGTCAAGATGTTAACAAGAATCAAGGTTAAATATGCGTACTGAGTCGCCTTAGTCACTAAAAATATTCTTTAAAAAGGGAGCATCCCGAAATATTTAAGACGAGCCATAACTCTCTCTCTCTCTCTCTCATATATATATATATATATATATATATATATATATATATATATATATATATATATATATATATATATATATATATATATATATATATATATATATATATATATATATATATATATATATATATATATATATATATATATATATATATATATATATATATATATATATATATATATATATATATATATATATATATATATATATATTTATATATTATATATTATATATATATATATATATATATATATATATATATATATATATATTATATATATATATATAATTATATATACATATATATAATATATATATATATATATATATATATATATATATATATATATATATATATATATATATATATGTATGTATGTATGTATGTATGTATGTATGTATGTATGTATGTATGTATGTATGTATGTATGTATGTATGTATGTATGTATATATGTATGTATATATATATATATATATATATATATCTATATATATATATATATATATATATATATATATATATATATATATATATATATATATATATATATATATATATATATATATATATATATATATATATATATATATATATATATATATATATATATATATATGTATATATATGTATATATGTGTATATATATGTATATATGTGTACAGTATATATATATATATATGTATATATATATATATATATATATATATATATATATATATATATATATATATATATATATATATATATATATATATATATATATATATATATATATATATATATATATATATATATATATATATATATATATATATATATATATATATATATATATATATATATATATATATATATATATACAACATATACATATATTCTCGAAAAATTTACTACGTAATTGGAAAATTAATACAAAGAGCAATTTTCTTATTTTAATGAAACCTTCATAAAATTATGAACTTTAAAAAAACTTTAATTAAAGAACAACTAAGAAATTGAATAAGATATAATAAAATGGTTTCATGTATTGCTGCTCAAATTAAAACCAATGCTGTTGTTGCTGTTATCGAAGACGATCGCCTTAAATGGAGGTCAAAGCGATGGTCAAAGCATCTCAACTTCCAATTACCATTTTTCAAGAACCCCTAGATAAATATAAAATACAAATATCAGTTACACTTCAAAGGTAATTTAAACTATCGAAATCACTAACAAATTATTTAAACACAGGAATGCCATTCAAATATATGTATTGTATCAATAATGGATTTCACTTAACACTACCAAAATAATAATTACCTAAAGGCAATGGTCCACTTTGCGTATTAAGTATATTACTTGTATACAACAAGCAAAAATTATAGTAAGGCCGAACGAATAACCACCTAAGTAATAAAAACAACGAATGTAAATAAACGACTAATTAACATAAAAGTGGCAAAATGAGAAAATACCAAAATATGATACACCACTTAAATTATCTAACCAGCACAAAGTAACTGCAGATAAATGAATCTCTTAACTATGACTGGGAAATTATAATATGGCAATCCCATAAAAATTGTAAATTATATAAATATTATCCAAGGGTATATTTATTTGTGGGGGCTAAAAAGCAAAGCAAGGGACTTTCATTATTAAATGACCTATGGATTATAAATCATAAAATTTAAATGACCTTTAAAAATGATGACGTACCTCACAACCCATACTATCCGCGTATGCTGTTTGTAAATGCAACAATTCACAATTGCTGTGCTGGCTCTTCATAAGGCTTCCAAGCAGAAGGTAACGTAATATGCGGATCCATGGTACCGATCACTTATTTTTCACCATGACGATAAAGTGGTAAGTAAATCCAATGTTGTCACTGGTGAAGATGGCTAAGAACTACATTCATTTTCATTAAAGCCGTCCACTTCTCCTTTCTGTAAGAAATGTATAACGAGCAGCAAATCTCTTCAACGACCCAAACCATCTTAATTTTTAACAGGTTATTAAGGAATTGTCATCATTTTATGTAAACAAAAATATTTAAATACTTAAAATGCAAGTTAAAAATAAAAACAATCATTTACAAACTTACAAATTACCATATTATAAAAAAGAAACAGAAAACAAAAAATAACTTAGTGTTATTTTTCAACATATACATATATATATATATATATATATATATATATATATATATATATATATATATATATATATATATATATATATATATATATATATATTTATATTTTGTTTTTGTTATACGTTTCCATATAATATTTCGACAAAGAAAAATAACCACTCTGGTTCCGAATATAACATATACTGAGTTAAAAGTAGTGGTTCCGAATATAATATATACTGAGTTAAAACTGCCCTACTAGACATTTGTAAGCAAAAGGTATTTGTGTAGATATTTTACTTATTTATTCCTCTTGCTATCGGATTTTTTTTTTCTACTTGGCGAGAGTTAACAACGAATTAAACCAGCTAACTATCGCCCAAACTATTTTTAGTCTTTAACTGCTTAATTAAATTAAATGAGTGTTAATGAATTAAAAGCAAATACATTACAAGTTGAACGTTCAAGTAAATGGAACTAAGATAAAAACATTAGGTAAAAGAGAATGCTAGTTGAGTGGTTTGCACTCCTTTGACACCTGCCGATTCTTGGGGAAAAAATTCTGTAATTTCTGGTTTTAGGCACAGAGGTGGAGAAGGAGCCAAGAAGCTGGTTGGATATGATTCTCTTAGTGGAACATCAGCTTGCAGATTTTATTACCTGTGTGATTCCATTTCGATAAGAGGAATAGAAGTATTTATACAGATGCATAAACTGGCAATGTTACTAGACATACAAATTAATTCTGTCTATAAGATATCTTAAGTTAATGTTTGCATACTACATACCATACAAATGAAGGTCAGCTACTTTTGAAATGAAAAATATATGAGGCCCCTAGAATGAAAAGGGGGTAAAGCCACACATGGCCTAAAATGATTTTATTGTATAAAAGGGAGCTACACCACCTTATGTTTATATCCTAAAAGTTTTACTCCCAAAATCGCAACCGAAGTATGGTCCCTATGGCATAGCATCAAAGAATCCAAATTTGCTTGCTCGCCGTCTAAAGTAGACATGCAACATTTCTGTGGAATAGAAAGGTGGTAATATAACTCATGCCGAGCTGCCGTCACGGGCCAGTCAGCATGAGCCACCTCCCAGCCAATCAGCGCTCTCACCTGTCGTCATAGCAACCGAGTCACGTGATCCCTCCTTCTCCCAGTCCCTCTGTTTACATCAACACGTTCTGTTATAGAATAGAAACCTGCATTATTTTATCGTGCTTTTCTGTGATATTTGTGCCTTAATCTTTGTTATTTTGCAAAGACAATGTCTTTCAGTGATCGTGAATCTGACGATTATACTCGGGAAGGGCAGTATGCCTGGAAATGCATGGAATTCTATGCTAAAAAGAAGCCTACCCGCAAGGCTACGATCCTGCAGATAGTCTCGATGATAGTACCGTCGATAAAGACTATTGCCCTAGAAATAGTGATACTTCAGATGATTCTAGTGATGGTGAGGCAAATGTTTCTGGTGAAAGTAGAAAAGGAAACATAAAAATCGTAGTGTTGGAGGTGATCTCAGTTTGGGGGATATTGTAGTGTTGGAGGTGGTGTAAGGAGAAGTAGTGTTGGTGTTAGTGGTCTACGAGTTAGTGTTGATGTTGTTGGAGGGCCTAATGATGGTGGTGAAGGTCCCAGTGGTGTTAGTTCTACGCCTAGTGATAGTGGTGAGGTTAGTGCTGGTGAAGGGGCAAGTGATGTTGGAGATAGGCCTAGTAGTGTTGGGGGTACCCCTGGTGCTGTTGTTGATGTTGTTGATGCTAGTGTGAAGGTGGCTGGTGTTAGGAGAGTAAGTAACTGGCAAGTGACGAAAGCAAAAAAGGCTAGAAATTTAGGGAAAGAGTATGTGAGCTATAAAACTAAGAAAGTGATGCCTGCAAGGCAAGTGGGGACCCCATGTAATGATGGTTGTTTCAAGGCCTTGTGCATGAAAAGATTGATGAGATCTTTAATAATTTCTGGGCCTTAGGGGACATAGATCTGGCCAACAACTACCTTACGAGTTGTATGAGTGTGGAGAGCTACAAGAGGAAATATACAAAAAAATGATACTTCTCGTAAGGATCTGCATGTTGTCTTTCATGTGATACATGACAATAAGCAGTACAAAGTCTGCCGTCAAGCTTTAGTGAGTATCCACAGCATTGGGAAGAAGAAGCTTGAGTGGATGGTGGCTAAGATGAATATTGCACTGGAATCCGGCACTGGCACCATCCAAAAGGACATGAGGGGCAATGATGACTCAGTCAAGAAAATAAAAGGCCCAGTATTGGATTGTGTACATGAGTACATTAGAGTCTGCCTGCTGTATCTAGCCACTATACAAGGGCCAAGGCTAAGAAAAGGTTGTACTTGCCTGCAGGTGGCAGTATAACTGAAGTCTATAAGGATTTCCACCGGCGTATGGAGGCTGAGCACCCAGGTGTGGACATTGTCAAGGAGACATTCTTCTGGCATATTTTCACAAAGAAGTATAACACCAGCTTCTCCCCTCCAGTTACTGATGCCTGCAATACTTGTGAGCGGCTGCCTATAGGGACCACTATCCTTAAGTCCAGTGATAAGGATGCCAGTCACCTTGAAGAAGAGCTGCAGAGACATAAAGACATGGCAAAAAGAGGCCAGGAGTTCCTGAAAGACAATGCCGGTGAAGGAGTTCGAATCATTACCATCGACCTTCAGCAGACTTTGCCTATCCCCAAGTTTCCGGTCAATGTTGCTTATTACAAGCGAAAGTTGTGACTGTACAACTTCTGTATCTACGATGTCACAAAGGATACTCCTTACATGTTTCTGTGGGATGAAACAGTTGCTAGTCGTGGCCCAAATGAGATTGGAGGCTGCCTCATCAAGTGGCTTGACATGGTAGCAGCAGAGGAGGATGGCGACTTCACCCATGTGCGGATTTTTGCGGACAACTGTGCTGGACAAAATAAGAACATCTACATTACTCTGGCACTGTTGCAGCAACTCCATCTGAAGCGACTCTTCTGCACTGAGGTCATCTTTTTGGTCAGTGGTCACACATACCTGCCGTGTGATCGGGCCTTTGGTGTGATTGAGAAGCACCTGCGTACTGCTCAGTACATCTGTAGTGCTCCTCACTACGTACAGATGATCAGTGATGCCAGTAAGCAGAATAAGTACAAGACTGTGAGCATGGAGGCTGGTGGCTTTAAAGACGATAAAGTGCTTGAGCGTTCCATCACCAACCGGTCTGCTGGGCTGAAGCGTGCACGGATACTGATCATCGATGTGTCCAACAAGTCTGGTTTCTTAATGAATGAGGGCTACAGCCTTGAGGAGTCTGAAGCTGACTTTGTGCCACTGACCATATTATTCATATCGACTGAGTTTTTTGTTCACCATGATAATGGTTTCCCCAGTTCTTATTGAGGAGCAGCTTCCGTTTTATCCTACTTGCAATAAATGAATTATCCATTGCATGTTGGAATATGTGTAACATACACCACGCTCGACATCATCAAGAGACAGAGCCGATCTTTCACAGAAAACAATGAGCCAATACTGTATTCATGATTTTTTTTAATTAGTTTCAGGTTGCTCCAATATGTCTGTGGATGATCTTAATAACTTGGTTCTGAAAATGATGGTTACTGAGTAAATATGGAAAGCTGGGAAACGCAAGAAGTTTAGGAACACTATAAGTAGGAATGGGAAAGGGAAAATTCCTTATCAAGGACCTTGTTGATGATTTTGTAGATCAGTATGGTTGGGAAGCAATTATTGTTAAAATACTGGATTAAAAATAAAATTTCACGGTGTAAAGCGGCCCACTTGGGTGTTAAAATAAAAGCTCTATGTACAAGTGTATATATGGCATTAACCCTTAACGCCAAGCCCTATTTACAAAAACGTCTCCGTATGCGGTGGCGTTAGTGAGTTAGCGCCGAAGCTGAAAAAAGTTTTTCAAAAATCACAGCACGCTTAGTTTTTAAGATTAAGAGTTCATTTTGGCTCTTTTTTTGTCATTGCCTGAAGTTTAGTATGCAACCATCAGAAATGAAAAAAAATATCATTATCATATATAAATATTGGAATATATGACAGCAAAAAAAAACTCGTATATAATTGTATACAAATCGCGCTGTAAGCAAAACGGTTAAAGCTAATGACTTAATTTTTTTTAGTTTTATTGTACACTAAATTGCGATGATTTTGGTATATAACAAATTTTAAAACGATCAAAGCAACACAGAGAAAATATTATCACAAAATGATGCATGAATTCGTAACGCCATGGAAGTAAAAATTTTTTTAAATTCACCATAAATCGAAATATTGCGCTAGAGACTTCCCGTTTGTTGAAAAATGAAGCTAATTGATTGAATATTACTAGACTGTAAGTGTTTTAGCTTACAATTGCAGTTTCGACCATTTCGGTCGAGTTAAAGTTAACCAAAAGTCGAATTTTTCTATTTATCGTGATTTATATGAAAATATTTCAAAACTGATAAAAGCTACAACCATGAGTTATTTTTTGTTGTATTGTAAATGAAATTGCGCACATTTTCGTATATAAAACTTTATGTAACGACTAATATAAAACGGTGCAAATATTACGACAACGAGACGAAAGAATTTCTGAGATGTTCGGCCGAGTTACCGCGCAGACGTAAGGAAAATGTTTTTTTTTAAATTCACCATAAATCGAAATATTGTGCTAGAGACTTACAATTTATTGCAAAATGAAGGTAAACGATTGAATATTACTAGAATGTAAGAGTTTTAGCTTACAATTGCGTTTTTTGACCATTTCGGTCGAGTTAAAGTTGACTGAAGGTTGAAATTTTGGCAGTTATCGTGATTTATGTGAAAATATTTCAAAACTGATGAAAGCTACAACCATGAGCTAATTTCTGTTGTATTCTACATGAAATTGCACAGATTTTCATATATAAAAGTTTATGTAACGACTAATGTAAAACGATGCAAACATTACGACAACATAACGAAAGGATTTCCGAGATGTTCGGCCGAGTTACCGCGCGCAGACGTAAGGAAAAAAATTTTTTTTTTCAGAAATTCACCATAAATCGAAATATTGTGCTAGAGACTTCCAGTTTGTTGCAAAATGAAGGTACACAATTGAATATTACTAGAATGTAAGATTTTTAGCTTATAATTGCGTTTTTTTACCATTTCGGTCGAGTTAAAGTTGACAGAAGCTTGAAATTTTGGCATTTATCGTGATTTATATGAAAATATTTCAAAACTGATAAAAGCTACAACCATGAGTTATTTTCTGTTGTATTCTACATGAAATTGCGCACATTTCCATACATAAAACTTTATGTAACGACTAATATAAAACAGTGCAAACATTACGACAACGTGACGAAAGAATTTCTGGCGCGGACGTAAGGAAAAAGTTTTTTTCAAAAATTCACCATAAATCGAAATATTGTGCTATAGACTTCCAATTGGTTGCAAAATGAAGGTAAATGATCGAATATTACTATAATGTAAGAGTTTTAGCTTACAATTGCGTTTTTGACCATTTCTTTCGAGTCAAAGGTGACCGAAGGTTGAAATTTTGGCAGTTATCGTGATTTATATGAAAATATTTCAAAACTGATAAAAGCTACAACCATGAATTATTTTCTGTTGTATTGTACATGAAATTGCGCACATTTTCATATATAAAACTTTATGTAACGGCTAATATAGAACAGTGCAAAAATTACGACAAAATGACGAAAGAATTTCTGAAATTTTCGGCCTAGTTACTGCGCGGGCGTAAGAAAAAGTTTTTTTTCAAAAATTCACCATAAATCGAAATATTGTGCTAGAGACTTCCAATTTGTTGCAAAATTAAGGTACATGATTGAATATTACTAGAATGTAAGAGTTTTAGCTTACAATTACGTTTTTATACCATTTCGTTCGAGTCAAAGTTGACCAAAGGTTGAAATTTTTGTAGTCGACGTTTGCTACATCCACTCGGCATTCAACAGACAATTTTAGTCGACGTTTGCTACGTCCAACAGGCGTTTAAGGGTTAATTTTGAAATAAAAAAAAAGCAAAAGCTATAAGAATTAGAGTCTTTGGTTTTTTAATTTTGCTTTTTTATTTTGGAAGTTTTTAGATAAAGGCATACACTGGCATTGTTACCAGACATAGTAATGTAATCCTGTCTACAAGATATCTTGAGTTAATATTTGCAGTTAATTTGCACATTATACAGTATATCATACGAATGAAGATCAGCTACTTTGAAAATGCAAAATATATTATTCATTTCAACTGAGTTTTTTGTTCAGCGTGATAATGGTTTTTTTCCCGTTTGATGCAAGCTTAAGTTCTTGCTGAGGGAGCACCTTCCGTTTGATCTTACCTCCAATAAATGAATCATCCATTGCATGTAGGATTGCATATAGAAGAAGGATTCAGCAGAGAAGTAACTACATATCGATAAAACTAACCATTCAGAAATCGTTACCTTGAGGCCATTCTTAATGTTATATGGCGTTAATTAATGTTTGGATTTAATAAATGATTGTAAACACCTCCACTTGTGGTTATTACATATAATTTTTACCCATGACCCTAGCTGAACATACCATGTATACTGATGGAGGGTTAATGCGAAATTAGCAGTAAAGTTGTGATTTATATCTCTAATCCCTTTAATTTTCCGAGATCTGTTTTCTGGGTCCCTCATATCGCAAGCGGTGTCTATCTCGACTTTTATAATTAGGCAAGGACATTATTTCCCTTCACAGTTTGTCAATTAACATTACAACTTTCTTGTTCCATTACTTTCAATTGTTATGATTAAGTGCTTCCCGGAGCAACTGCCTGAATTTCTGATTTGGCCCGGCCCTATTCTTCTTTATTTCCACTTGTTTTTGTCATATTTATTTTATATCTCTGACCCCTTTGCATATATATATATATATATATATATATATATATATATATATATATATATATATATATATATATATATATATATATATACATATTATGTACATCTATATATATGCAGTACACATATATATAAGATTATATATACACCTGTTTCTTATTTTTACCTGTGGTGATGTGTGTAATATGTATATATATATATATATATATATATATATATATATATATATATATATATATATATATATATAATAATCACATGAGTTATATGTCAAATTTCCACACGAGAAACTGAAAAAAACTGGTGTAAATATTGACCACTTTCGTCTTCATTTTGAAGCAATTTCAACAACACTGATACAAAGCGGTAAAATTATACAATATGTATGATAGAGGCGTAGTATAAAATAATATACAGCCTCTTGGAACCCCAATCGAGGCGTGTCTGAGATTAAGTACTGCGTTCACAAAACCCTCTTGCATCTCTCTGGTGTGAATATTCGGTTTTCCAACATCTGTATGTTCGTTTGTACTGTCACTCTAGCATATGCACTGAAATTTTCTACCACTAAGTGTCAGTCATTCTGAAAATGACTTAGAATTAAGGCCGAAATCTATCATGATTTACACTCAGGTTTTTCATTTCCTAGTGGTACGTGTGGTTACCGCCACTGAAAGTCGTCGATACCCTATGCTGGGCGTTCGAATTCCCCAGGTACCGAATCGTCTGACAAATATATATATATATATATATATATATATATATATATATATATATATATATATATATATATAGACTATATATATATATATATATATATATATATATATATATATATATATATATATATATAATATATATATATATATATATATATATATATATATATATATATATATATATATATATATATATATATATATATATATATATATATATATATATATATATATATATATATATATATATATATATATATATATAAATGTGTCTGTATGGTGTATCCTCATTCTCTCTCTCTCTCTCTCTCTCTCTCTCTCTCTCTCTCTCTCTCTCTCTCTCTCTCTCTCTCTCTCTCTCTCTCTCTCTCTCTCTCTCAGTATGTAACAAATATGTTTTCCTATCGTCTCTTCTTTGTATATCAACCCATTGGTTTCAGTTTACCTGGAGATGTTGTTTGGAGATTAAACTCTAATAATAAACATCCAATAACTTCATTTTAAATATCTCATTTTCGGGGCTGTGGATATTTCTGTTTATCTTCTCAGGAACTTTAAAGAAACTCTATCTTATAAGTGAGAATGGCAGAAATATAAAGTAAAAAAATATTTTATTTATAAATACATTTTTCTATTTCTGTAGATAGGTCGCTCTCATCTTTTTTCCGAACGAGAGAGAGAATATTTCATAATTCATATCAGATACAGTTTAAATATTGATATTAAATGTTACCATTAATCTCTCTCTCTCTCTCTCTCTCTCTCTCTCTCTCTCTCTCTCTCTCTCTCTCCAACACAGACACAGAAACGCTCACACACACACACACACACTCACATATTTTTACACATTAGTAAATTGATAATAAACTTTTCAAAGTATCATCTGTTTTTCTTCCACTTAAAATGAAGAGACTTCAATCTTTCCTTGTCCGCTAGAAAGTCTTAATGGTTTTCCTTCTTCCTCATTTGATATCGTTTGAATATGTCAAATAATCATTACCGATTTCATTATCTAAATAAATTACATTGACATCGTGTTCTGCAAGTAAAAAGATATCACTTAGTAGAAACATTATTTTAAAATATTATATTCAGGAAATTTATTCTTTGAATGTATATTAGGAATAATTGAATTTGATAATAGTAATGGCAATAAAATGTAAATCATTTTTGAAAGTAACATTTTCTCTGCAAAATTAAATTCTGTATAATACTTGTTGTCTTTTAATGCCTATTGAGTATGTATATTGAACATAATAGTACTAAAGTGCAGTCGCAATTTGAAATCAAAGTGAATATGAATAGATCATAATGAAATGAAATATTTACTTTTGCTATTAATTTCCATCATTTATTTCAAGTTCTCTTCGGCATGTTTTTTAAATGTGAATTTATCTTGTTTAGGAAGGAATGAGTTTGCATTGCTGTTGGAGGTTGTACCTGAAGGTTTGTTACCTTATACTTACTGTAAGAATATTTATAATGACAATGTACGCTCTTTGCAATATTACATTACTTGGAAATCCTGTGTCTACATAACAAGTATGTCTGTGATTCTCAGATCTCTCTCTCTCTCTCTCTCTCTCTCTCTGTGTTGATTATGATACATTTTCACTATTACTAGACAGCTAATGGTTGGTTGCGAGCCTCGAGAACACCTGGTTATTTTACAAGGCAGGGAGTTAATCTTCGCTCAATGTTCCTATTTTATCCGGCTTATGATCAGCACAATCATAAGACAGTGTAAAATACTCTTGCTATATATGTAAAATAGAAATCTTTTTCTTTTAAAAAAAATGTTACCTTCTGTTGGAGAATATAACTACAACAGCAACTTAAGAAAAAGTAATGTCTAAATATTTAAGAAAACAATTATAGCTTCGAGTTTTAGGGAGGAAGCTATTGCTTCTTTTTTCAGGGACGAAGAGCAGTACCTTGTTCTTTGAGAAGGAAAGTACTTTTTTTTTTTTTTGCCTATTGCTAGGAATGCAGTTAGAAAAGTATTGCGTTGTTGTCTGGGAAGACTACATTAAATCTCTCTGGAGCAGGACTACTTTTCCTGGAGAGGGACATACCAAATTCTCTTGTCTGCTATGAGAGCATCGTCTGCGTTTTAGAAGAAATATTACAGTGAAGGGTGGAAACTTATCACTAGAGGACAGGTGGAAAAGATTAATGGAAAGAGAAAGACCAATGATGCCCATGAATCTTATTTACAGCCGCAGACTAATTCATGGTCTGCCAAACTTTGCAAAGTAAGATAGAGTCTATACTATGTAACGTTTTCCCAATGACAATAATAAGACGGATAACCCCGTGCCTTTATCTAGCTCAGTGTGATAACGCCCGGAAGGAGAATAAGGGAAAAGGACCGAGATAACATTGAGGCCGAACACATGGCTGAAGAAGGGAAAATTATTCCGATAAATTTAGCCCCATGACAAGTAACAAAAGTTTTGTATCGCTTCACCAAAGAATATATCATGCAGAATAAAACATACGGTAAAGAATCGCTCTACCTCATTTTTAAATTACAGTTTAAGCAAAATCTAATAAGATGATAATAAAGAGAGTCAAATTTGAAATATTTGTGAAAATAAATTTGGTCACTACAAAACTGTCTTAATGCATACAAATTCTTGATACATTCATACATACAATAAAAGCAAAACACGACTTCTCCAACGAATAAGCTTACTAGAAAGCATTAGAATATTTGCTCAGGTAACAGTGGTGAAAGCTGCATTCTCTGTAACATTAATTACAGTTACTTACTTTGGAGGTTCTGAGAGCTTATTTATAGTGATATACATTTTTTCGCATAAACCGTGACATTTTTTATTTTCACAAGTATTAAGGCAAAAATATTGTTTGACATCGAATTCACTATACCTCAGCAATAACTTACACCCAAGGGAATTACAATTAATGAGTGCTTCATCACCTTTTGGATTCGAACCACTGCCTGGATTAGAAACAACGATGCACAGTGACTTTTCACTACTTAGCCATCACCTCATCAACTATAATTTTCCATGTGTGTAAGTTATGGGCAAAGTGAACTGGATATTAAATGATGTATGTGGCTTAAAATATGTAGATTTATATATATATATATATATATATATATATATATATATATATATATATATATATATATATATATATATATATATATTCGCATATTTTCATTAATCCCTCTTAGTCCACCAGATGAGGAATCAAAATTAACTCCAAGGCTAGCTTTAGTGGTGTGGGAAGGAAGATGTTTGCCCAGAGTTTGAACTCACGTAGGCCTGAAAAATCCCCACGTCACCTGACAATAACACACCTTAGCTTTCCCCTTGCCCCCCCACCCATCACATGATTTGTAGGTGTGGCTTGTCCGTTAGTGCCAAGGAATGAAAACAGGCTGTAGGTAGACTAGGAGCTTAACCCTTAAGTCCCTAACCAGAAGACCTATTTTCCATACCCCCTTTTGCTAGCTGTGTGACTTTTTGTTGATGACTGATGTCCGGAGATTGGAAGCAAGCACAACAAGGGAGCTCTTTCGACTCGAAAACACCACACTCTGTACCTAGCTAGCGAACTG
>NC_089752.1:77208286-77225786 GCF_040412425.1 Macrobrachium rosenbergii | reverse complement strand
TCACATAAGACTGAGTTAGGGGGAGTAGCTACAAATGTGAAATCTGGTTGGGTAAGAGTAGGGAGGGGCAATAATAATTATTATAATAGTACTAATGGTAATAGGGTACAGGGCAAGGTTAATTATTCTAATAATAATCCTCGTTTTTTTTCCAACAGTGGTAATAGATCCAACTTTTATAATCCTGAGAAGTTAAGGGCAATGGCGTGTTTCTTTTGTAATAAGAAGGGGCACATCAAGAACATGTGTTACACCTTTAAGAAATCGCAAAAGGTTAGTGGTAGACCAGTAGTGGGTGTAGAAAAGAGAGAACGTGAACTGGTTCCAGCAAGGACCACTGAGCAATGACTAGGTAGCTGTAAATCCTTGGAACCATTTCATAAGTATTTGTCTCTAGGAGTCTAGGTAGTGCCTCGTCCACGAATTCGTCTGAGAAGAAGCGGGTGCATATTTTGCATGACACTGGAGTCGTGCAATCTAATTCTTCGGGAGGCATTGCCTAATAATTTTGTCTGCATGATGAAGGAATTCGTGTTTTTGAGTGTTTTTCTGACACAGGTCATATCCTATGGGAACTTTTATTTAATATGTCCGTCCTTTTCAGGCCATTGTTGACAAAGTTCCTGTTAAGGATGTAGATGTTTTGGGGAATGATGTTGCCCTTAAGAATAAAACCTGCCCTATATTAATAAATCCTGGCAATGAAGTAACTGTAGTCACTCGTTCTGGGTCTAGAATTATTGAAGCTGCAGAGTGAACAGTTGATGTAGATTTGAGTAGTTTAGATCGTAGTGATAGCGTAATTGCAGGAGATTTTTATATTTTGAAGGATGAATCTAACTGGACTGTTGAAGAGCTTATTAAGGCTCAGAAAAAGGATTTTCAGGAGCTCCCTATAGAATCAGGTAAGGTGTCCGATTTGACTGTTCCCAAGTTTAAAATAATAAGGAATATTTTATGTAGGGTGAGTAGACCTATGGAGGCTAATAATATTGATTGTGATATTTTGAAACAGATGATGGTTCATTTTGTTTACAGGAATGATTTAATATCATTAACCCATGAAAATGGCTTGGCTGGTCATTTTGGTAACCATAAGACTTCTGGTAAGCTGATTATGAATTATTATTGGCCCAAGTTAAAGGCAGACGTGAAGAAGTTTGTGAATAGTTGTGACGTATGTCAGAAGGTCGGTAAACCAAATCAGTCTAAACCAAAAGCGCCTTTATTTCCTATTCCTGTTGTCTCTGAACCGTTTAAGGAGGTTATCATTGATGTTGTTGGACCATTACCTAAGACTCGTAATGGAAATGAATATATATTGACTATTATGGATAAGATGTCTCGATATCCCAAGGCAATACCACTACGTATGATAAAAAGTATCAAAATTGTTGAAGTATTAATTGACTTCTTCACCAGGTTTGGGATGCCTAAAATAATTCAATCAGACTGTGGTTCTAATTTTGTTAGCAGGTATTTCAGAGATGAAAATGGCAGAGTTAAATATTAACCATTTAAACGGCATAATTTATCAATGTGCAGCACCCCAGACCAGGAGCTTTGGAGGTCGCAAAAAAAAAAAAAAATCACATCAATGGAAAGAGATGACACGTACATTCTCATCATAAATAAAAGAATCTAAAAATTTCCCTAAAGAAGTTACCCTATTTATTGTTCCCTTGTGGGGCCTCATTGCACGACAATCGGAATTTTACTAACTTATATTTTTTTTCTAATAAGTTTTTTGTTTGTAAAATTATTATTACTGCTCACACAATATAAAAAGATAAGAAATAAAACGTAACAAATTTTTGCATTAATTTGTTGTAAAATATTCCGTAAATTTACAGTTCAGTAACTTATTTTTACTTTTACATGCTTTTTCTAATATTTCTTTGTAAAATTACATTTACAACCGATATACTATCGTAAATGACAAAAAAAAAACAACAGCAACCCCTTCGTAGATATTTACAAGCAAATTTACAAAAGACTCATGTGAGAGAGAGATACAGCACCTTCTAACTTGAAGTCACAAGCATTACCTGATATGGCCGAACTCTCCTGTATAAAAGTAGCCATTAGTGGATTTCTTAGGAAAAAGTTTGGCACCTTTGTTTCGAATCATTATTACCATAAAAAATGGTGCACCCTACTTCACACTGAGTTAATCCATCCACCTCCCAAACCTGTTTTACTTCACACTGAAGCTCAGTCCGTCCACTAAAGGTTAAACATGTAACCTCTTCTCCGTATCATCCAGAAAGTCAGGAGCCCTGGAGAATTCATGAAACCAAAATCTAAAAAGAAGTACTGGTTTTCTGATCCATGGTTCAGTGGGATAAAAATTGACCGCATTTGTTGTTCCCCTTTCGTTTTTGCCCCAGAGTGAAGGGTTTTTCTTTCAAAATTTTTGGGCACTATGTTCTCCTTTAGGTGTTGTTAGAAAACCGTGGGAGGAGAGGTCCTGATAAATTTATTGGAATTTTTTCAATTTAGGAGACAAGTTAACCAAGGCGTGGAAATTTGCACGTCAAAATTTGTGCAGCCCCTCCAAAAATGAAGTGTTGGTTCTATTGCCCATTCCCGGTAACCCCTTAAGAGCTTCCTTCTCAGGTCCTAGGAAAATTTGGAAAAAGTTAGTGGTGTTAATTACTTAACAGAGACCCCTGAGAGAAGGAAACCATTTCAGCTTTGCCATATAAACGTGTTAAAGGCGTATAGGGAACGGGAGAAAGTTGTTCCGGTGGCAACCACTGGGGAGGCCGTTGCTTCTGGTAACAGTAACCTTTTTTCTTTTTCAGAGGTAAATATGTTGATAATTGTTTGGATGGAATTGAATGGCTTTCAGATAATAAGGGTTCCTTGAAAAATTTTAATATGCTTTCTCATTTAGGTACTGGAAAACAGAAGTCTCTAAAGAAACTGGTATGCAATTATAAGGAATCATTTTCGAATGTGCCGGGTCACACATATGTCCTTGAACATGACGTGGATGTAGGTAATGCCACTCCCGTGAAACAATCTCCTTACAGGTTGAATCCTTTCAAAAATGAGGTTGAAGCTAAGGAGATTGATTATATGTTTGAATCACCGTTTGATTGAACCCAGCAAAAGCCCGTGGTCTTCGCCTGTTGTATTGGTAAAAAAACCAGATGGCGAAAAACCTGATGGCGATTTTAGGCTTTGTTTTGATTATTGTAAGGTGAACGAAGTCACTAAACCTGATTGCTATCCGCTGCCGCGGATTGAAGATTGTATTGACAGAATGGGTAAGTCGATATATATTAGTAAATTCGACTTGTTGAAAAGTTACTGGCAAGTTCCTCTGTCTAAGCGGGCGAGGGCCTTGTTCAGCAAGGGTTATTTCAAAAAATGCCTTTCGGTTTGGTAATCCATTTAAAGAAGAGTGAGTCTGCTAAAGCAAAGGTGTATTTGGGTCACGAAGTTGGTGGTGGTAAGGTTGCTCCTAAGCAAGAGAATGTTGAGCCAATTAAGAATATTAAAATTCCTAAGTGTCGGTGGAATGTCAGAAAATTCCTTGGTTTAATAGCATATTATCGGAAGTTTGTGAGAATTTTTTTGATATTGCTGAACCTCTGACTAATTTGTTACGTAAAAAGACTGTATTCGTTTGGACTAATGAGACGCAAAATGGGTCCGAACAATTAAAGCAGGGTACTTACTAATTTCCTAGTAATTTCCCCATTTTGAAAACCCCTGATTTTGACGATCCGTTCTCGCTTGCCACTGAGGCAAGTGATGTCTGTGTTGGAGCGGTGTTGTTACAGAAGAACGAACAGGGAGTTTCTCACCCCGTTGCGTTCTTCTCCAAAAAGTTGCCTCCCGCCCAGCGTAAGTACTGTATTCCACAGTAGAGAAAGAGACCCTTGCCTTGGTGTTGGCGGTTAACCATTTTCAAATTTACCTTTCCTCCACAGGTATGCCTATTAAGATAATATCCGACCACAACCCCCTTATCTTCCTCAGCAGGTAAAAAAATAAAAACCAACGGTTAATGCGTTGTAGTCTCCTGCTTCAAGAATGGAATTTGGAATTTGCCCACATTCCGGGTAAAGATAAAATAGTTGCCGACGTCCTATCTCGCAGCGTTGAATAGGGATTGTTTCGGAGGTCCATGCTGCTAATTTGGTAATCTTTGTATCGTTCTAATTACGGTATGCGTGCTGGCGGATTAGGTTTATGAATGTGTACGTAAGATGAACATATAGTTGATGTGTATTAGACTTAATGATAGTTTTCGGTCTTTTGTTTGCAGGCGATGCATTGATGCATTAGTCATTAAACTTTAGGATAAGGTCTATTCAAGATTGAGGTTTATGGTGAACCTCTGTGATCAGTAGTTGATGATCATGTTTACTTTTAGGATAAGGTTTATTTACAGTTTAGGGAGGTCCCGAGTTTAGATGATTATGTTATTGTTACTAATCTGGTTACTCTGTGTTTTCAGGCTTATAATTACGCTTCATTGATTTTGTGTGTAGTCGGTTGTGCAGGGGAGATCCGTGCTGGTCTTCTCTGTGTTGTTCTGGGTGGGTACGTGCTGCCCTGATTAGGACCCTCTAAGGCAGAGTGTGATAAATTAAAAATATATAAAGACAGTGGAATGCTCTGGACACTACAATAGTGAGTGCCCTGAATCACTGAAAATGAGACAGTGTTGTGTGTGGAAAGAGTGTATTGTCCTAGACTGTAAATACAGAATCCCGATTAATATTGTATAAGAGCAATGTGAAACTCTCAGGTTTTTGGTACACGAATTTAAGTGGTTTAGAGGGTTGTTGGTTTACAAATCTCTATTATTTAGAATTATTAAGGTGTTTGTAGTAATATTTTGTACATAGGTATATTTTTGTGATCTACTACCCTTAGTACTTGCCACCGAGTTTCATAATTTTTGGTTAATATGCCATTTAAACTAATCTGGTATGTCTGATGAAACCTAATGTTATTTTGCAGATATTGCATTAGGTCCAAAAACCTGTCGGTTACGTTTCTACATTATTTTTGTGCTTGTGATTTTATGTTTTTATCTCACTAAAATTAATTTTTGATTGGACTTCAATTTAATGTATTTAAAAAATTCAATTTTTTCTGTTGGGTGAGGTGTCAGTATGCTGCTATTAGTTTCATTTAGATAAATACTTTATTTTTTTTATATTTTGAATTTTCGTTTAAGTATTGATTCAGGTATTCAGAATGAGCTTGTTTTTCCTCCTCACCGGTGATTCGCTTGTTAAGCATATTATTTAACAATTGTTTTTCTTATGTATTATTTATAATATACAATATATTTTATATATATATATATATATATATATATATATATATATATATATATATATATATATATATATATATATGTATGTGTGTGTGTGTGTGTGTGTGTGTGTAAAGGCCATTTCTGAGCCTATACTTGATTTAAGTCTCTGTTTTATGAACAGAGGTTTGATCTCGCTTATTCCGAGACATTGTGTGATAGCATGTAGCGTGAGCGACTTCATAAGTTATATCTTTCCCTAACTAAAATCTGAGGACTACTGGAATGAGATACTAATTACAAAACTAAAACCCTTTATTGACAAAATCAACGAAAAATAACTTCTTAAAAATTACGAAGAATGAAATCCAATGTTTCACATAACTATCAGAAAATCTTCTAAGGAAATAATGCTCAAAATCATAAACCCCCCAATTACAGAAAATAACTCATCTGTCAAAACATGAACACGTCAATCAATTAAAACAGGTCATCTCAAATGTCATACCACTCTCATCCTTGTAGGAGGGAGAGAGGAAAAAGGAATAGGAATGGAGTGGAACAGAAATACCTGTGAAAGAAGAAACGTCACATTAAAAATCATAAAATGTAAAAAATTGCAGAAATACATCTTCCACTGTCACAGGAGATACCGTGTGTTCACAGTTCTGAAAAACAAAGTCTAAAAACGTATATGAATTCTTACTCACTCTACAAGTCCTCTGGGACAGTCTCCATGTGAAAAAATCACTCACATTTTCAGACACACACGAATCGGATCTCACAAGTCCGATTCGAAGAAAGGTTCCTCCCATTATATTCATTATGTAACGCACGAACGAACGTACTTTTGTATGACATCATTCGAGGTCAAAGTTCGGCAAGACACGCCTCTGTATTTCAAGGCGTCACTATCGACATGCATCCTTCAAAACCGGATTTTGTAACTGGTTCAGCTTCTAGAACTTTCTTTGCTGAAAACGCATTTGCCAGCCTGTGTCTTGTCACCAAGGAGGCTTTTGCGACTTCTTGTTGTATGCGAATTGCTTCAGCAGTTTCTTATCTGCTGCGTGTAGTGAAAATGGACCCTGCAGAATAGCTGACCCAACTTTTCAAAGGTCACCTTCATTTGCCTTTACATATATATATATATATATATATATATATATATATATATATATTATATATTATATGTATATGTGTATATATATGTATATGTTGTATATTTGTATTAACATATATATATATATCTTAGATATTATATTTGATATAAAATATAACAAATTGGTCTGGTAACCTTATTAATTTAATTCATGTGCCCTTCAGATAGTAAATATAAAACCTTTGTATAGTCCGTCGATACATTTAAAAACTATTAGTAAAGTCCGTTCCGATAAGTCGGGCTGTCAATCCCTTTTTTTTTTTTTTTCAAAGATCAGGACGTGATTCAAGGCGAGTAATCTTGCTAATGAAACTTATTGATCGAGCTTTGTATCCAAGTTTAATAACGTGATGAGTCTTCCTTATGCCGCATAATGTGAAAAAGGGTGTTGTTTTGGGCTGGGTGAAATTCATAATGAAAGGATCCGAACAAGTGAAGCCGAGGCTGTGTTCTTGTTTTTTGTTTGTTTTTTAATGCAAATCAATCGCTACATTGAGCTCTGTATTGTTTCTTATAATTTTTATCAGTTTTGTTAACTGGGATTACAATAAACGAAGTGTTTGTGATATCGTTTGAGATATTTTAACGTAGTTGCAGTTGTTCTTCTTAATACAACTTTTTTATCAATCAAGCAGTCAGACAATAACCTGTAAATATTTATAAACAAATAGTGATTATACAGCTCTGGTATGTGCATGTATTTCACTTAACATAAAAATTTTTAATTAAAAAAAAAAATAAATGTCATTTTCAACGCTAACAACAGTTTTTGTAATAGCACATTTCCCAGAATTTTCCTGCTTCTTTAAAAAAACGCCCAGGTAAAAACTTGGAGATATAAAACCCACTGCATACTACCTGACGAGGCTATTCGAGAAAGATAAAAAAAAAAAATGGGCCACAAAACCCTTGGATGTTTTAAAACATGCTGGCCTTGTAAATTATCAAAGATTATTTTACTGTATGTTAATCATTAGTAAGAGTAAAATGCTACCAAAGCATTTCTGCCCCAAAGTATATTCTGCACTACTGGTATTTTTGATGGTTTGGAATTATAATATTCCAAATATTGTTTATTCTGTTGTCAAAGATATTTTGTGAGTGAAAATCATTAACTTAGAGTGCCATCAGACAGACAGACAGACAGACAGACAGACAGACAGACAGACAGACAACAGAGACAGACAGACAGAGTGACAGACAGACAGATTTGCTTATACCAGTTAACGTCATGTTTGTGTGTTGGAAAAGTGGATTTATTCCTTATCAGTTAAAAATATTTTTTCTGAAATTTTAGCATATTGAATGAAACTTTTGTTTATGTTTTTGGAAAACTAATTTTTGATCGGTAAAGCGTTAAAGTTTTATTGGAATAACCCCAAAAACGTATTAAAAAAGTTCAGTTATCTTAAACCATATGTTTAAAACTTACCCATAAAAGTTCTCAAGTTTTTAGTTTTACAGATATTTTACTAAAGGAGGTATTTTGCACCATCATAATATTTTACGTTAAACTTATGCATGATAAATTTTTTCCATTATTCAAAAGCCGTGCGGATATGCGACTTCAAGCAAAAGAAACCATTGTGAATTTGATAAAACATATATTGATAGAAACGATTTTATAATAGGCCAAACAACTATATCCGTATACGAACTTTCAGGTTGTTGTAAGATTAATTATTTATTAAATAATATTTTTGCTACGATAACATTTATGTCTTGTAACATTTTGTATTTGGACATGGAGTATGTTCAAACTTGTTTTATGTGAAGTCTCTCTTGCTATTTGACGGTAGGGTTGATTTCAGGGTTTTGGATTTTGAAATTAAGTAATTTTTGTTTTTTGTTTTTTTTCATAACTTTTTAAAAGTATTTTAACTATTGAAGTATTTTATGGATTTTTGAATAGTTGAAGAAATTTAGAATTTCAAAGACTAAGATTGATATTTTTTTTGTATTTAACATGATGTTTCTGCTTCATGATGTATTTTGCCTTTTATTACGTGATTGTTGCTGCTTCAAAGAATTCTATCCCTTCATCTAGAATTCGATTAATCTGTTAGATATTCGAAAAATTACCCTTCAGTCTGCGAAATTTGTTTGCACAATAGCGACTATCGTACTGTCGATGCTGGCAAAATGATTTCAAAAATACCGGTTTTGACTATTGCTTTTTTCAGGGAATCAGTTATATTATTTTAGAGGGCTGGAGGAAAGGTCATGTGAATGTTTTCTTTAGAATGTTTGATATAAAAAAAAAATGTCAGGATCCTGATTTTGGTTTGCGAATATCAGACAAAGCCCTTTCCACTAAGGCAGGATTTCCTTTTTTCACTCTCTGAATTATTGAGT
Source organism: Macrobrachium rosenbergii (assembly GCF_040412425.1). Taxonomy (NCBI): domain Eukaryota; kingdom Metazoa; phylum Arthropoda; class Malacostraca; order Decapoda; family Palaemonidae; genus Macrobrachium; species Macrobrachium rosenbergii. The sequence goes on along the minus strand of NC_089752.1, from coordinate 77,216,985 downwards.
TTCAACCTTCATTCTCTCATTCTCTCGCGGCTCTCTCGTCCGATATGACGATGTTCTTTACCCTGTTCCCTGTTATCTCATTCTGTGGATTCCCTTCATTAATAATGGCGGGTTTTTCCTTCCCTATTTATCTCAGTTATCCGGATTCCCTTCATTAATAATTGCGGCTTTTCCCTCCCTATTTATCTCAGTTATCGAGATTCCCTTCATAAATAATTGACGTTTTCCTTCCCTATTTATCTCATTATCTGGATTCTCTTCATTAATAATTGCGGTTTTTTCCTCCTTAATTATCTCAATTATCCGGATTCCTTTCAGTAATAATTGCGGGTTTTCCCTCCCTTTTTATCTTATTATCTTGATTCCCTTCATCAATAATTAGGGTGTTTCCCTCCCTATTTATCTCATTCTCTGGATTCCCTTCATTAACAATTTTGGTTTTTTCCTCCCTATTTATCTCAATTATCCAGATTCCCTTCATTACTAATTGCGGTTTTTCCCTCCCTATTTATCTCATTACGTGGATTCGCTTCATTAATACTTGCGGTTTTTATCCTCCCTGTGTATTTCAATTATCCAGATTCCCTTCATTAATAATTGCAGTTTTTCTATACCTATTTATCTCATTCTCTGGATTCCCTTCATTAATAATTGCGGTTTTTCCTCCCTATTTATCTCAATTATCCGGATTCCCTTCCTGAATAATTGTTGTTTTTTCCTCCCTATTTATCCCAATTATCCGGATTCCCTTCATTAATAATTGCGGGTTTTCCCTCCCTATTTATCTTTATCTGGATTCCCTTCATTAATAATTGCGTTTTTCCCCTCCCTATTTATCTCATTATCTAGATTTCCTTCATTAATAACTGCGGTATTTTCCTCCTTATTTATCTCAATACATGGATTCCCTTCATTGATAATTGCGGTTTTTTTCTCCCTGTTTATCTCAATTATCCGGATTCCCTAGATTAATGATTGTGGTTTTTCCCTCCCGGTTTATCTCATTATCAAGATCCCCTTCATTAATAATTGCAGTTTTTAGTCTCTATTTATCTCATCTGGATTCCCTTATTAATAACTGCGTATTTTCCTCCTTAATTATCTCATTCTCTGGATTCCCTTCATTAATAATTGCGTTTTCCTCCCTATTTATGTCAATTATCTGGATTCCCATCATTAATAATAAAATGTTTTTCCTCCCTACTTATCTCATTATCTAGATTCCCTTCATTATTAACTGCAGTATTTTCCTCCTAATTATCTCATTATCTGGATTCCTTCATTAACAATTGCTCTCTATACTTTTCATTCCCACTACGACGGGGGTGGAAATGTGGCACCACCTTAGGAGAATTGTTTCCAGAAACTCACATACTCTCTTAACGTCGTATGCCTCCGCCGGGAGCTCCTTTTGGAAATTCTGGGAAGGAAGACGAGCGCTTTCGTGGATCAAGGGCATTAGGCAGTTGGCCTCAGGACACGTGAAATTAATGAAGGAAGAAGCCCTTTGTTTATTGTCGTCAGAGCTCCTTTTTGTTGTTGTTGTTGTGGAAGGGTTCCTGTCAGTTTGCATTTTCAAACATTTCTGGAGCTTTCGATTTGTCTTACAGAAGATCTTCAAGTTTTTTGTTTTTTGTTTGCAAAGTTTTTATTTTTATTTGGTTGCACTGATGGGTATTGTGTCCGTCTTTTGTCTGTTATTTCCATAATATGCATAATTCACATACACACACACACACACACACACACACACACACATACATATATATATATATATATATATATATATATATATATATAAATATATATATATAAATATATATTTTATATATATATATATATATATATATATATATATATATATATATATATAATATTCTATTATAAATATTCTGACGTAAAGATATCTAAGGAAAAAGATATTAAATGGCCGTACTAAGGAAAAAGATGTTAAATGGCCGTAATCATCGTCCTTTTTGTGGCTGTGGGCGGGCATGTGAACTACTGTAAACCAAACAGAACTAAGACTGAAAAACTGAAGCATAGAAGAACCAATAACCTCTTCGTTGCAACGATGCAAGAAATCAGAGTGGCTGAGTACCGTTCACTTTCAAAGCGTACCGGAATGCATTGAGAACGCACACAGCCAGTCGCTGCAGGAATACTTTTTCACGTAGTACTGTAAATGCTGTATTGTAATATTGTGATCTGGACAGGGGAGGTGCCATCTTGAATAGGGGACAGGAGTATATTAGATGCTCTTGAAACGTATCAGATGGGAAACATGACAGTAAAAGGGATATAATGAAAAAGTAATTAACGAACTGTATTTTAATCCTGTTTAACAAAATTATATACACACACACACACAATATATATATATATATATATATATATATATATATGTATATATATATATATATATATATTTTGTGTATGTGTATATATATTATATGTATATGTATATATATATATATATATGCCCATAAAAATATAATATTGTAGAAAATTGTATAAATTATATTAATCAGTGGCCAAACTGTCTCTCTCCAGAGGCAAAGTCTCTCCTAGGCAGAGGAGAGACAGTTTGGTCTCTGAAAAAATCCGTTCTATTTTCTACATTTTGTCAAGCTTACCACTGAAGCTCCTTATCATTTAAATAAAATCTGTTTTAACAGAAAATATTTCACAGTCATATATATATATATATATATATATATATATATATATATATATATATATATATATTATATATATATATATTTATTTGTGTGTGTAGGTATTTATCATAAAAGTCTAAGATGTACAATTGCGTTATAAAATATTGCAGCAGTTGCCTTAATATTTCGTAAATAAGGCTTATAGCTAGGATATTCAGCGAGAGGTATCTGGCAACTATTCGCCCGGTGGCGCAGGCGCACAGACTGCCTTTCAATGCACAGTTGATGCGCCGTGGTGACAGTTTCTCAGTAACTAGAAAATGAATATTAATAATCTGTTATCCGAGTTATATATTATTCTCATATAAAGGGGATTTACATGATTATTGTTCATTCATTGGTTATGGTTTTTTTTTCTTAAGAAAGGAATTTTTTGTATGCCTCAGCCTACATAATTTTGGCGGGATCTGGAGAGCGTTTTTAGAGCGCATCCAAAATAGACATTGCTGGCATGCCAACCGAACCGCCTACTTCAGTGGAGTCCAAATCCCATTAGTCAATCGAATTGTATTTTAGTCATAGAATGGAAGTTATAGCTTATATAACATTTCTGTTAACTACGGATGTTATAGCTTACATAACATTTCTGTTAACTACTATATCTTATTTGCTCACGTGAGATTTTTAACCAGATGATAATCTCATATCATATATGCCAAACACTGCCCAATATTTTTTATTTGCAGAAAATCATTTTTTTTAACAGATAAATCTTTAAAAGGATGATAAGCTGATTACAGTTGGTAGTTCTGTTCCTATCTAAACATAATGGAATATTTCATAATAATTCTGGCAAAATGCTTAAAAGCCAGCATCAGAAGAGGAATTTTCGTAGTTTTATTTTTTACTCGCTTTAATTGATTCCGCTTTTCAAGTTTTAAAAAAAGCATCTCAGACTAATTAATATGTGGACTATAAAAAAAAGAAATATGATCTGAACGATATATTTCGTAAAGTGATGGAATATGTACATTTAACGCACTGTAGGAACAGATTGCTGTATTTAAATTATGTGACCTCGCCTGAGAAAAATACGGAGCAGTTTTACTCCCAAAAATACCGATAGACGACACACGGTCAATTGCAAAGGAAAGTAAGATAAGATTATTGGCTTGAAAGTATCCTGGGGGCTTTCGCAGATTATTCTCTTCATTATAATTGCCAGGGATATCTTGCGGTGTATTGAATAAAAAAAAATAAAAATAGAACCCAATATGACTACGAAGAACTTGTATCGGCAAACTATATTTTTCTTGTTAAATCAATATATCTATCTATTTGTCTATCTATCTGTATATTACACACACACACATACACACACACACACACATATATATATATATATATATATATATATATACATACATATATATATATATATATATATATACACACACACATATATATATATTGCTACAAGTATTGATTTCACAAATCCTCTTAGCCAAACCCAGGAAATTCCAAATTTGATGCCTTTTGTCAGGCCTCGGCCCATTTCTCTCTCAATGACTCTCTATTGTGTCCATTGTCCTGCCCACTTTTCCCTGCCGATTATCTTCCTTCCGCAGGTGCGACTTGGAAAACACCTGATCTGCATCAAAGCAGATTGGGCGAGATTTGCCCAGTTTCTGAGGTCCAACGGACATCAAGGAAATTCGGATTTTGCCGCAAAGAGGGCAGTCAGTCAGTCAGTATAGAGGCACGGTCGTGATCAGTCGAACGACTGTAAGCTGCCCTTATCCCATACATTTCAGATGACACTTTTCCTTATATGACCGACTGTTGACCTTTGCATTACCCATGCCGAACACAAGTCAGTTGTGACTTTCCAACAGTACACATCCAAGACAACTATCTCAGGCATCCAGGTACAGTGCAACTGTTGGAAGTTATCAGCATATATTCTTTTACTGTTTTTCTCACTGATTATCCTTTTCCATGAAACACCCTTAAAGGTCTTGCAATTGTGTTAATATCAGCTTTGTTGAATTTCCTATGAGTTAAATTTTAGCTTGCATCATGTTTACCTTCAATGACTCATCTCTCTGCCTTCAGCAAATTAATTAACATTTGCCTTGTTTTTGCAACATCTGAATTGGTCGTGTGATTCTCCCTACTGCAGAAACCTGTGTGTTAAGCTGTGTTCCCACCTGCATCCACGGTGCCTTTCTTTCATCCAGCTTCAGTGACACTGAAGATTCCTCAAGATCTAGTTTACATGAGTTCATTTTATGTCATTTACATATTTTGTTTTCAGACATTTTAAGAGCACCATCTTAGTCAGTGGCACCATTGTACTGTCATTTAACGTAAGAAGGTGCCACAGAGCCTGTGCCTAGAGCTCTCTTATGTTATTCTTCTGAACTAATGTAATTATAGTCAATTAATGTAGACATTGATTTTCTCTAAAAATTCCAAATTAAGCTAACTGTTAGACATCATTTCATTCTTGTTCACGAATGTTGCCATCTGCTGGATGTAGCTATAGCTCGGGTAAGAAAGTATCTCTGTTGCAAAGCCAATACTTGTGAAAGTGGCGACTGCAATGACTATATATATATATATATATATATATATATATATATATATATATATATATATATATATATATATATATATATATATATATATATATATATATATATATATATATATATATATATATCCCTATATACCTATTTATATATATATATATATATATATATATATATATATATATATATATATATATATATATATTGTTAAGAATATCTTCCCCTATTTGAACTAGCTCTATCTAGCTAATTTATTTCGAGGATATAATTCCTGTTAGCGATAGCTGGCGCCAATATGGCGGAACGCAGTTGTTTTCAATTATAGGTGACAGAGAACGCATGCTTTCCTGGCCTACAGAAAATGCCCACGCTAAGGTAAGACAATGAACCTCCTCTTAAAACCCCTGCAGCCAGAACACACCTAGATTTTCCCCTGCTTTCGTACGATGCGATGGGGAGCAAATAATGTTCCGAGAGCCCAGTGGGCATATCGAGCTTAGGGGATGCGGTAGATTTTAGTCTGTGACCTTCAGTTCTAAGGTCTCCTTTCCTCTGTGATTTTTCTGGCCTTTTGACATGCTTGCAGACCGCTGACGCCAAGGCACCCCCTTCCCCCACACCAAGCCATATTGGGGAAAACAGAAGCAGACTCTTCTCCCAGACATCTTCTGCACCGACGGGCGATATTTCTCTGCTCCGATCTGGTGTGGCGTTGTGCCGGTGGACAACCAATCATATTGTGGCGCCTGTAATAATTATGAAGGTTCGTGTGTTTGCGAGTTGTCAATTAGCCAGCCCATTTCCCTTATACTTACTCCTTAATTTCCATTTCTTTAAAACTTTTAGCCTATTCCTCCACGAACAATTTTCCCTTTGTCCAAATCTTGCCTGTATCCCCTGCATTGCCAATCATGTACGTTTAATTCGAGTAACGATCCCGATAAACAATCATTTATCCCTCCACCAGTGCAATTCAAGGGCTATTTCAGGTATTTAGGTTAAGTGTTAAATGCTGTAGTTAACTTTGGGCGCGTATAGTTACGTGTTCATTGTTAGCGCACGCTGCTCCAATCCGCAGATCATATTTAAGGGCTTTCATCAAAAGCACCTTCTAGGATACGTTATGTTTTGTATTTAAGAACGTGATTCCCATAATCCTCTGTAGGAAGATTCCATTTCCCTTAGTGTGAGAAGGGCTAACGCAACGTCTCTTCCAGGAGGCGAGATACACGTGTCAACGGGTCGCAATCCTGCTTGATACACTGCCTGCCACCCAAATTGAAATTATACCTGGTCGTAGTTCAGAAAAGTTCCGTTATCGGCCAACATTTTTATGATGTATTCCTCCATCCTGGAACACCATCATATGCATTAATAATTCACGTAATCAGGGCAGACTGAATGCAATTATTACCATGTAACTGATTATTGCAGATTGGCCAAATTTTATCCAGTTACTTGTTGCCAATCCATGTCATTATTGTTACTGTGCCCTGTTTTGAATCTGCCCCTCAGTGATGTTGTATATTGTCTAAATGTTAAACGGCTAATCTTAATTTGCTAAGCTTCTATAAATAAACCATTGTAAATTGGCAAAGAATTCTAAATTCCAATATGGCGACCTTCCACCTTAAATTATAACTCCAGGAAAATTCTGAGGTAAGTCTTCATTAACTCCCTTTTGTTTACAACTGGACTCCCTTGGTCTCATGGCAGCATCATTTATAATTTTGTGTGTAAATTCTCATCAAAAACCGAGTCCAGTCAGTAACAATATATATATATATATATATATATATATATATATATATATATATATAATATATATATATATATATATTATATATATGCCATATATATATATTTCGCCCTGTATATATATATACTATATATATATATAAATATATATAAATATATATATATATATACCATATATATATATATATATATATATATATATATATATATATATATATATATATATATATATATATATATATATATACCTTCACACACTCATCCACAGTGCCACCTCATTCAAAGGTGCCACTCATTGAAGCACCACTAGCCTAAGGACACTTCCACTTCGTCAAACCTTTCCTCTGGAAACACCCAAGTAACTCACTCAGCACCCCTTCCCCATCAGCAACATGTCAACCGAGTAGCACCAATATTTTAGGAATATAGGGAAGGAGGATGGTCTTTCCGGCCAGGCCCTCCAAAAGTTTGTAAAGGAACAGATCGCTGAGAAGAGAAAGTATGAAGAACAAAGGCAGCAAGAAGCCGAGCAGCTGAGAGAAGAAGCAGAAAGAGAACAGCGCAGAAGGCAGCAAGCCGAGCAGAGAGAAGAAGAAGAAAGAGAAGAGAGGAAGGCAGCAAGAAGCCAAGAGCTGGAGAAAAGAAGAAGAAAAGAGAAGAAGAAGAAAGAAGAAAGCGGAGAAGAAGAAGAAGAAGAGAAGAAAGACGAAGACAGCATGAACTAGCCCTCAAAAACAGGGAGCTCGAGTTGTAGAGAGCCAAGAAGGAAAGCGCAGAAGCTTTAGCAGCACAACAAGCCTCTGGCCCCACTCCATCTGCCATAAATACCTTTCTGTCGACAGTCAATAACCTTGTGGGAAAATGGACTGAAGACGAGCCGGAACAATGGCTCGAAGAGATTGAATTCCTTTTCGAGTTCTATGACGTCAGCCTGGCTGAGAGGGCCTTACTGCTTACCAAGCACCTAGACAGTAAGGCTAAGGCTGCTCACCGAGTCCTGGAAAGAGATCAACGAGGGGACATGGCTGCCGTCCGTGAGGCCATCACTAAAGCGTATAAAATTACCCCTGAGAGGTGGAGACAAAGATTCAGAGGTATGGCTAAGAATGTCGGCTGGTCCTGGACAGAATGGGCCTGTCACAAGACCCAAGCTGGGACCCGCTGGTTAGAATCTATGCGGTGCGACACCTTTGAGGATTTGTTCAACCAGACCATGCTGGAGGACCTCTTCCAGTGTGCGCCCAGGCCTCTGGCTGTGTATCATAATGATAAGCAGCCAGCCCCCTCAAGGAAGCCTGACGCTTAGCTGATGCCTGGGAGACATACAATCCTTCCCATTGCACCTTGCAGCGCAAAATAGTGCCACCCGGACATCTCTCGGGCCTCAATCGCTCACAGAACAGCCCGCCTAACAAACCTCCGTGCCCCATCTGTAAAAGGTATGGCCATGCCGAAGCAGAGTGCCGCAATAAAGATAGCAATCAGCAGGGCAACAACTCTTGGCAGCCTACCAGCAACCGTCAGTCCTCCTCTCCGCCTAATTCAACACCGTCTTCCCAGCACACCGTCACTGCTGGGAAATCAACATATCACCGGGCCCCTGCCGAGACTGTGGAGCTTCAGGACACTCTTCTGCTGGGTATCCTGCATGCCCAAAACATGTGGTCACACCCAGGCACGTGAACAT
>NC_089752.1:77168286-77203286 GCF_040412425.1 Macrobrachium rosenbergii | reverse complement strand
TCATCATCAATATATTCAGGGCTACATACCCGTAATGCTCTTAAAAACATAGATGAAAAACACTGACTTTTTAACCTTATTGCTTTGTCCAGAATAAAATGCACATAGGAAGAAATATTAGTGGGTTTTCTATACACACTATATTTAAAACCCATTTCTATTTCTTCGTATGAGGACATCCAAAACGGTAAGCACCCATCATTTTCCATTTCCATCGTGAATTTAATTGATGGTACTAATTGATTTAACTCGGCAAAAAGTTATTTACATCTTGGTTCCTGGCCATACAAAATTATGTCGTCAACATACCTAAACCATGTTACATTACGTGGGATTATGTTGTTTAATATCTTCTTTTAAAAAAATTCCATATATAAGTTACTTAACACTGGGGATAGAGGGTTTACCATTGCCATATAAAAATTTTGTGAGTAAAATTTACCATTAAATTCAAATTTACAATCTTTTACACATAATTTAATCAGTTCAATTAAAGTACTTTTAGAAAATGGAATATCCGGCTGTGTGTTCTCTAACAATTCAGATAAAAACGCCATCAGATCATCAATTGGCACCTTTGTGAATAGTGATACTATATCAAAAATTACAAGCCTGGATTCACTATTAATCTGTACACTATTTAGTTTATTTATCAGGTCCACATTATTCGTGATATTTGCATTTGAGATGGTACCTACTAATGGGTTGAGAATATCCACTAAGTACTTCGCTGGCTTGTATGATGCGGAACCAACTGAACTGATAATTGGCCTGGCAGGAAAGTTTGTTTTGTGAGTTTTTATTCTACCATACATGTATGGTAGCGATGGAGAGGTCACACACAACTTCTTTATAAGGCTTTCGTTACCTTTTAACAGGTTTTTCACTTTCTTATTGAAACCACTGTTCACATCATCTAACAGGTTCTTTTTTAATTCTTTATATGTGCTATCATCACCTAAAAGATTTTCTATTTTTTTCTTTATATTCACTTTTATTTAAAATTACAAGAGTGCCTGATTTATCTGCTTTTGTCATGTGTATATTTTTATCTTTTTTCAGTTCATTGATAGCAACCTGTCAGGTGTGGATCTGAGATGGCGTATGGTTTGTTTATCAGTATTGTCCCCTGAGAGTATACTGTGATTTTTAGCCAAATGAGTTTTAAAGGCCACTCCTACCTCGACACCGGCCTGAGGGGGGATATGTAGTCTCTAACGGTTGTGTATGTTCGTCAGTACTGTTCTTGTAGTATATATATTTGTGACTTCTCATACTCTGTATCAGTCCTTCATCAATGGCTTGGAAATAAAGTCGAAACCGGTCAGGACCTACAGCCCGTTTCATATTTTTCACCTGTGGTAATGTGTGATAAATGAATCACATTACAAAAGTGATAATAATAATCATATATATATATATATATATATATATATATATATATATATATATATATATATATATATATATATATATATATATATATATATATATATATATATACATACATACATACATACATACACACACACACAAACACACACACACACACACAAATACTATATATATATATATATATATATATATATATATATATATATATATATATATATATATATATATATATATATATATATATATATATATATATATATATATATATATATATGTATATATATATATATATATATATATATATATATATATATATATATATATATATATATATATATATATATATATATATATATATATATATATATATATATATATATATATATATATATATATGTATATATATATATATATATATATATATATATATATATATATATATATATATATATATATATATATATATATATATATATATATATATATATATATATATATATATATATATATATATATATATATATATATATATATATATATATATATATATATATATATATATATATATATATATATATATATATATATATATATATATATATATATATATATATATATATATATATATATATATATATATATATATATATATATATATATATATATATATATATATATATTTTATATATATATATATATATATATATATATATATATATATATATATATATATATATATATATATATATATATATATACATACACACACACACACACACACACACATATATATATATATATATATATATATATATATATATATATATATATATATATATATATATATATATATATATATATATATAGGATGTTTCAGAAATTGATCTCCCCTCTGCAGCATAAACTAAAATTGATTTAGACAAAAACAAAAGTAATTCAGAACAGGTATTTATTTAAGTTTCTCTCTGAGTATTTAATATTTTGTGTGGCCTCCATCTGCCTGTACCACAGCCTGCATTCTTGAGGGTATGATTTCAGCAAATCGGAAAAAGCTGAGACTCAAACTCCATTTCCTGAGCACTTCAGTCACCTTTCTTCCCAGGTCATCGACGCTTGGTATACCATCATAGTTCACTGTGCGCGCTTCAACACGATCCTTTAAGATACTACCAATGTTTTCACACACATTGAAGTTAGGGGAGCTACCTGGAAATTTACTTGACGAGAAGAAATCGATACCACTGTTTCGAAGCAGCCCCTGTGTCTGATGAGCCCGGAAACACGATGCCTTATCATGCAAAAATGTGCCTTCTTCAACAGATAACATATTTGCAGGATGTTTGAGGAAAGGACATACTCCACCAATAAGGACAGTTTGTCTGAAGTATTTGCCATTCTATGACTGTTCTTTTTTTGGATGATCCACATTACTGTTTGGCTGTGAAACAGAAAAATTCCCAAATATTCAGGAAATTTCACAACTTGGCGATAGCGCACGTCATAAATGATGTCATTTGTAAGATTTGGCTTCCTGACTGTGTAAATGAAGAATTCATCTGATGCGGCAACATGGAGAAAGTCAGCTTCATCCCAATCTTTAAGAAATGAACCACAATACCATGCACGCTCTTCTCTCTGTTGCTGAGTGATGCTGGGCCTGCTGATAACATGAAATGGCTTGATACCAGATCTTTTCAACTCACGATATACAGAACTATGACTTTCTTCTTTCCCCTTTTTGTTTGTAGCTCAAGCGCCAATTTACGTAAAGACTTTCTCGGTCTACCCACTGCCTCAGCTATGATGTCTTTCGACTCCTGAGAAGGACGTCAGGCCTTCCAAGATTCTCACTCTTTTCGCGATGACAGTCATATGGATTTTTGTTCCAGTTTCTTTTAGGAAAGGATTCATGTCTTTTAATGTATTTAGCTATCCAGGAACATGAAATGAAGAATGCGCCAGCATCCCTGGCCTCTCTGAACGTTATAGCCTGGATTCGATCAATCCATCCGATTTCCTCCGAGTCGTTAGCCATGGCTGTATCTAACTCCGTCATTCAGTCTGAAAATACAAGAATGTAAAATGAAAAATAGCTTAATAAAACTTAAAATAATGTACTTGGAGATAATAGCAGAAAACTTCATAACTTTTTTGTTCTAATTTTGCTTGTGAAAATATATTATATATATAATATGTAATAATTATATATGTTGTGTTTAATTATGTTTATGTTAAGTGTATAAATAAATAAATATGTATGCGTGTTATGTTTCTGTGTATCATTATGTTTGTAAGGACTCATGAGCGATTGGCTGGGTTGTTAACTGTTTATTGGTTGTTCCAGAATCTTGGAAGATGTTATTGACGCGTGCGAGGAAACTTCACAGACAGGTAAAACGGACATAAAAGGTTCCATTTGTTTGTCTGTGAGACATGATTAATATACGGTGATGAAACATACATCAGTGGAATCAGCTTCTATCCCAATTGCATGAAATGAACACATTAATGGATATATATATAATAAATAGAGACCTACAAACAGAAACATACACACATTTGATACAGAAGATTCGTTGAACATTATATATTGCATGGCAATGCAATATATTGTATAAATAGAAACAGACGGAAATATTGTATGGTTGAAATCGCGTTCCTTTAGAGAAAGAAAACGAGACGCCCTATTTGTCCATGAATGACGATCGATAACACGAACACCTGTTTGAAGAGACAGCGTCGGGCCTACTCCAAGACGTGCCACGTCTGATTGTTTGGAAGAGACGGCGATGACGGTTATATATAGTTTCATTAGAATCATTAGGCTGAAGGGCGGCACCGGCCATGGAGCTCGAGGAGGACGGGAGCTGGCTAAGGTTTTTACGTCGGATGATCCTTATTGGCATGAAGGATGACGGCGGCTGACCTTGGTACCAGCTCGGGGAGCGGCAGCCTGAAGGATGACGTTTGCTGGTCCTTTCTTGGTATTATACGAGTGGGGGATTTCAGGTTTCCTGATAGGTATCCAGGGCCCGGTGGTGGAGTGGTCATCTCGGATCGGATAATACTGAGAACTCATGGAACGGCGGGAAACATTGTCATCTTATCGGCTGGGTCCTTATCATATAGTCATGTATATTCATACTGGCTGAGTGTTAACTGGTAGGTTGTTCCTTAATAATAAATGTATATCTTGAAGATGTTATTGACGCGTGCGAGCGGTATGTAGGCCATAGACAGGTAAAACGGACATAAAAGGTTCTCTGTATCATATCTGTGTCTGTGTAAATGCATGTCTTATCTATTATGAATGAAACATATGTGGAAGGGTCAGATGTACATATGGCCAATTGCATGATATTCATATAAATGCAATAGCATAATAAATGTATATGAGATTTGGCGTCTATATATATAAACAGAAATATACACACAGTTTGATACAGAAGATTCGTTGGAACATTAATAATGATTAGAATGCTTGCATGGCAATGCAAGTAGTGGTGATTGTACATAACGTTAAGACAAAATGCTTAGGGAGTAGACGGAAATATTGTATGTTGAAATCATTGTTCCTAGAGAAAGAAAACGAGACGTCTCTGTTTTGTCCTGTCGACTCCATGATGACGATCGACGAACACACAACACACACGTGTTTGGAAGAGACACACACACTTACATGTTCATCAGTGTATATGGATATGTATTCTGTATGTGCATATAAACATGTGTATATGTATATATGGTATATGTGTACATAAATGAACATGCAACAAAGTATATGTGTATGCACATGATCATATATATATATATATATATATATATATATATATATATATATATATATATATATATATATATAATTATATATATAATATATGGAAATAATCAACACATATAATCACATGTGAAACAGAATTAAATTTCTGACTCACATTCACAAAAATATATATATATATATATATATATATATATATATATATATATATATATATATATATATATATATATATATATGTATATATATGTGTGTGTGTGTGTGTGTGTGTGTGTGTGTGTGTGTGTGTGTGTGTGTGTGTGTTTATGTGTTTGTGCGTGTGAGTTTATGTGTATGTATGTGTATGTATATATATTTAAACAGCAACATAAGTAAAAAAGGTAAACATTAGGTCGGGCCCGAGGCCATTTAGAGCCGTTGCAAATTACAGAACCACTATGCAGTTTACTGTCGTTATACTAACCAAGAGATATGAACTATGACACGATTCTAAGTGTCTTTCTCCCCTCCACGGATTAATCCCTAATCCTCCCCGCATGCAAAAATCCTTCGCCTGACCGTCTCCGTTTCTTTTAATCGCCATGAAGCCAATACACTTAATCCCTGGCTGTTGCAAGGTATCTGCATCGCTCGAGAGTTGAGATTTCTTTCGTCTTCAACTTTTACAAATTTGGCTAATTCGAGATTACGTTTTCTTTAAAACTGAAACGATTTTAGTTTGATATGGTTACCTCTGCTGTTATAATGACTTACATAACTATTTTTTAGTATGTATATATATAGATAGATAGACAGATATATATATATATATATATATATATATATATATATATATATATATATATATATATATATATATATATATATATATATATATATATATTATATATATATATACATACTATACACACACACACACACACACACACACACACACACACACACACACACACACACACACACACATATATATATATATATATATATATATATATATATATATATATATATATTATATAAAGGAATTTAGATGTTTCTTACTAGCAACGTTTCGAATAATCTTCTCTACTCAGGTTTAGAATATCGAATTCCTACCCCAAAGGTCACAGACGTGTAGGGAATGCACTGCAGGTGGAATAAGAAACAAAATGCAATGGCTGAATACATTATTTTTTTAAACTCGTTGGTTGCGGTCATAAATAACTCTACTGGCTCACGTAATGGTTTACATCTGATTCTACTTCCGAAGCTAACGTCCCCATTTCCTCTCTATACTGACCTCTTATTTAGGAATAAAAACATTCTATGGTTACAATTTCCTTTCTTAATGAGTCTAATTTAGGGAGAGAAACGTTTTTCGTGATTTTAAATGAACTCATTAATACAAGTCTAGGGGGACGTTCATAATGTTTAATGGAGAGTTCTGGTTGGTTATCCCATGACGATGCATGTCATATTGCTGAGTGGAAGTTAAATAAGGTGTTAAAGTTGGTTAATACCTACTTAGCCACCTTTAATTCTTTTTAGGACTTTACTAAAATAAAGTGGAGATTGTAGCTGACTTCCAGGGTTATTTGCATCTGCTAAGTTAAGTTTTATAGATTGTCAAGAGAAATAGTGTGCCAATGTCATTTGTTCACCCATTCTAGTGTTGACCAGAGCCTTGGAGGGTCAATAATACTGGAATTATGTGGATACCAGTACTATGTAGCTTGGTATATTGTCACCTGGGGTGAACTGCTTGCATCATCAAACACTCCGTAACCACGGAAACTAAATATGCGTTTACTGCTCCCGAGTTATTTTTTTTTTTTTAGCATCATAACTGTGCGTTGTTGTGCAGCTTGGAATTACAGCAATGGTCACAGGAATTCTTTAAGAGATAATGAAATAACATTTCACAGGTAAAGAGAGCATACCGAATTTTATTTCCCCATAATTTTTGCTGGTCAGATCAATATCTTGTGAGCAGTAGATAGTCTTTCTCTGTTAACATGCTTTATAATCTAAGCATGTTATTGTGGCATATATGTGCAGTGGCAATTTCAGTTTTGTAATCAGAACATCATTAACCTTACATGCACCGCATAATGTAAAGTAAAATAGATGTGACTCGTTATAGAAAATTCTTAGTAGCAAGTAGGTCTAAAGGTTACTGGTTGTGTCAGCAAGTTTCGTCTTTTGAATATGTTACTGTGTTGTTTAAGGACACCACCTGTATTTTGTCAGTCATAAAGATTTCTCAGCGGTAGGTAGGCTTGTAAGATACTTTCTGTGTCATCAATTCAGTTTTAGACGTGTAAAAGCGGCATTAGAATTTTTTATCAAAGTGCATTTTATTGAATGTGGTTTCTCAATGATACTCCGAAATGTCACATTTGTGAGTAGTTCAGGACGACGTAAACAAACGTAGAAAACAATTCCTGTTATCGATTCAAAGTAAAAAGAACTGTATTTTCACAGGTGTATCAAATCATGATTTAATTTACGTTTTCATCAAACGATATTCTTTATATATTGGTTATGACAAAAAAATCAAGTTTAGCTGCCTACCCTAAACCTATGTCCTCCGTAGACTCATTTGGTAGGAAGCCAAAACACTGAAACCATGTGGTAAGGACAAATTATTTTCGTATGTGTTAAAATAATTTCTCTTCGCTAAAAGTTAAAGAATCATCACGCCAAGAAAGGTATAGCCTTTAGGAATTGTAACAAGTAAAAGAATCTTGGCCAAGCAAGAGCTAGGCCTATGCCTATGGATTCGGCGGGTGTTTTGATTGTCTTATCCTTTTTAGAATAATTTGATTTCAAGTGCCATAATTAGTTTCTAGTGCAGTGGTTATTTTGTTTTTTGCTAAAAGAGAACATTTCGTTATTTGTGTGTATACAGATTACTACTGTTTAATTGAGGAATAATTTTCTCCAATCAAACGGTATCTGGTTTTCCAGTATTTGAGATATACAGACTAGACACAAAACTCTGCACTTCAGCTACAATGGACCTCAGAACAATAATATTTGGAAGTATATTACAGAGCAATGATTAACTTACCTGTAAAAAAAAAAAAAAAAAAACTCTTATGATATTTAAAAGGAGAAAAAGCAGCTTGCTGCTGTAGTGTTTCGTCATTACGGTAAAGTGCTGTCTCCTGGAGCTAGTGATTCACTATAGCTGCGTTGGACGAGGCCACTCGGTGGGAAGATTGTTGTTCTCTTACTTTACTTTCTATGACCAGAACCAATTTTTTCGAGGTCACCCATACAGAGGCCAGTGGGGTGCTGGACAAATTACCACTTGGCCTCAGTTAGTATCTATCCGCGCAAACATTAAGAACCCTCACTTTGCCAAATTTTTGCAATTAGAAGACGTGTTGTATGGCGATCATGTCATTGCATTTACATATCAGATGTTGAAGTTACTGAATATTATTAGTATTACTAAAATCAATTTAGTCATTACTCAAGAAACACTATGCGCCACAACCGCGGAATTCAGTTCAGAACTGGACTCCCTCCTCATAGACTCGAGGAAGTGCAGCATAAATAATCATAATGCTATGCGCCTCCTCCATCAATGTCGGAAATCTCTTCTAATGCGAAGTGTTTTTTGCATATGCGAGTAACAGCTTCCCATGTGCCTTGAGATACATTCAGGAAAATTTCTGTCTTCGAGAATAAGTTATATTCCACGCCGGTGGCCAGGCAATCTACGTAATCGAAGTTTCTGATGTGCCGTTATAAGGAATTTCTATCACTGTAACTAATATTAAAGGACAAGCTGCGACTCCGCTAATCAGCGCTTTTGTTATTGTCACATGACAGGCAATCGGCGCTCTGAGTATACAGTTTGCAATGGATACACGTGTTTGCGATTGCTCCCGGAATAAATAACTTTATCGTTAATATCGCCAGGATTACTCAACATCGAGCGATAATATTAATGCTGTAATTAGTTTAGACAACGTAGATTCAGTGGAGGTGTTCGGTATGGCCGGTCCATCCCCTGATAGGCAAGTGTGAAAAAACACACAAAAAAAAAAGAGCTTTCCTAGTAATAGATTGTGGTTATAGCCTTGTTAGTCAGAATAGGTGAGGATGAAGAGACATCAGTAATTTTAAAGAGAAGGGAAAGGGTAAAGGAAAGACTGTTACGGTGAAAAGAAAGAGCAAAATATTTCAGTATTAATACGATTATGATAGCAGTTATACCTCAGATGACGAGTGGGTGTTTCCCTCTAACTGCGATAGTGATACGGGGTTTGTTTATACATCCCCCTATGCCTCTAGCAGCCCATGCGAGTTGGCAACTGTGACCCCATCGGTTTTGAAGCCATTGCCAGTGCCACCACCAGCAGAGGTTTCCAATCGGTGGAACCTTGCACTGATGAGGCTAAATAACAGGTACAGCAAGAAAAAGGGAGTGTTTAGTAGATCAGAAACATGGGCTCCGCATGTTGCTAAAAGGCAAAAAAAAATCTTGGTCTCTCCTACAAAAATTTTGTCGTAATGACAAGTGCCAAGGAAATTGTTTCAGCAAGAAGGTCAGTCCCTCTTGCAAATGCAAGAAGAGTGTTTTTCTAAAGGCATACTGATCAGCTAGGACTAAGAAAAATTCACAAGGATCCTGTCGAGAGAAAGCGATCTAAAGCAGGAGAAAGCAAGAAGTCGACACTGAACTACTTTGTCAAGCCCAAGGACAAGGAAATAATAATCTTCAAAGCTATCTTCCTCTCAGTTCGTGCAATAACCGCTATGAGGACCCAACTTGTTAAGAAAAAGTTATCTGGGGAGAAAGGACACGAACCTCAACACCTGGAAAATAAAGGTTGTTTTAGAGTGGGTTCTGAACACACACAACTTCTGTCAGGTTGTTCCAGCCACTACACTCGTGAACATATCCAAGACCAGAAACATTAGAAGTCTCACCTAGACATCGGGGCACTGTACTGCCAACAAGATTTGCAGCTCAGCCTTCATTATAATATCTGTGAAAAAGGATGCCGTAATAACTGTGAGCGTCTCACGAAACTTCTTGTTGATGGGAGGCTGGCTGGAAAAGATGTCTCTCGCCTTGAACAAGAACAAAAGGTAAAACGGTACATAATGAAAAAATATCTGTCGCTTCCAGTGTTATGAAGACTGCCAAACTCTGTAACGATGATTGGGTCTGTGTCACCATGGACTTGCAGCAACCTTACAATGCCTTGGTCTTTCCTCTGTCAGTTCGGCGAATTACAAACGCAAAACATGGCGTGTTTTTTTTTTTTTTTTTTTTACCGGCCACTCCCTTACTCCTTTTGGCGGGCCCTGCCTGACTATAGATTACTACAATTGAAAAAAAAGTAGATAAACAAGACAAAATCATCTTTATTTTCGGTGAGTAAAAGTATTTCTTGCCATTATTCATCTTTTTCATGCCTGTTCATCCATTCATCCATTAATGATTAATTTTATGCTTTAATCATCATTCTCATCATTATTAACCATTTTTTTCATAAGTTTATTATGATTATTATTAACAGGCTCCATGTTTATTGATGTTTGTTAGTTATGTGTGACAGTATTATTTTTTTTTATTTGTTTTGCATGAATCACCAATATCTTTATCATTGACCATTAGAATTATTACTAACATGCCTCGTTTTTTATTGTTTTTAACTTTGTACGATGATATTAAGTTTTAGGAATTTTGGAAATTTTTTGGCATTAACCACTATTATCTTCACCATTAACTGTTATTCAGAGGTATGCTAGGATTATTATTAACACACTCCATGACATTTATATAAATGTTAATTGATGTTATTAACTATTTGTGGCAATATTTTGTAAATTTTTGGAATATTTTTTGAGAGACAAAATTTCAGGGGATTGTTTAGACCGGAGATTTTTATTATTATTTTAAATTATTATTACCTCAAAACATTGTAAAATAACACAAGGTAACACATAAAACGAATGTCTTGGAGACTTTATAATACAAAAACACAATTCAGAGCATAAATGAGGAAATTAGAGCAAAAATGACACCCGCACATTTTTGCAAATATTTTTAAAATAACCCTTTTCAACAGAGTAATTTATACTTACCTTATACAGAATTTACTTAGATTTAAATAGAATGTAAGTTCATAAGTTATTGCGATTTGAAAGACGTTGAATTTCAATTGTCATTTGCTCATTTTTATAAAATAGCGCATAGCATTTTGCGACCGATAGACTAAACTGCAGTTCTCACGGCATTCATTGTATACGTAGCATTCTTTGTTTTCCTTGCTATATTCTTCTCAAAAGCAGACAGATAGTATGATAAATACTTAAGGAACATGGAAAGGTATGCGGCTGTCGTTAATTTATTACCTTTTAGATTTCGACGCTCGCACAGGCTGTCATCAACAGAGTAGGGAATGAATCAAGTACTCCAGGATATTAACTTTCCGCCAAGTCAACAGACAGTCATTCCAGAAATAATAACAAATGAGAGAAGAGGAAACATAATATGCAAGCAATCAACTGGGGCCAACGCCAACGGGAGAGAGAGAGAGAGAGAGACCACACACGCATCTGAGCACATCAATACACAAAATGCACCAGTGGTGCCCACTTCCCAGCTGAAACCCCTTACCCTCCCGAAGAACGCAACCAAGGTCCGAACGCCATAGGATACGAGTTTTACAGCGTGAATATCCGACCACCGCCACCTGGCCAATGAAAATTTCAACTCGTTGTGACCTCCACCTAAGCTTAAGCTCGCCTGTATCAACTGAATGCCGTAGACAAAAATTCTTGTTAGTTATGTTGCATATAAACAGGAACTTCTCCCATACTATTATTGTTATTAATTCAGAGAGAAAACCTTTTGTTTTACCCGAACACAAGAAAAAAATAATGAGGACATTCCCGGAGAACAAATAAATTTTCGAAGTTATTATAACAAAATAGGGGGTACTAACGGTTATTTACGTACCAAAAATTAAGGATGTATTGTAATCGTAAGGTGTCTTCTAGTGACATGAGTTTGGAAAAGATCGCTAGAAATAAGATACATTAGGCAATCATCTGATTTACAGGATTATGTTGATGATTAAGAGGAGTATATACAAAATCCTATCCAGAGTTCACATTTAAATTAAATGCAGAATTTAACAACAGTGTTAATTTTTATAGGATTTCATCCATTATATGCAAATTATAAAACTGTATCTGATTTATGTATAATAATTACAAATAAGGTGTAACAATTATGTGCATAACTTTAGAACCTAGAGCGGAGACTTGTTCTAGCATCTGCGTGGGGTGCTTTGTGACTGAACAAGGATTAAGAATAGTTGGATATACAGTCCAAATCCCTGGCACAGTCCTCGAATATTGCCAATTGAAACTGGAGGAATATCCAGATCATTTCTCTGGGGACATGATGCAGCGTCCCTTCCATGTTGATAATAACCAGGAGCATTCGAAGTCTCTCTTGAGGCTTCTGCCTACAGCCACCGAACAATGATGGCCTCCCGGTCCGTCGTCTTTAAGACGTCGTCGTGGGTCTTCGGTGATATGGCTGGTGCTTCAGCCGAACGCTTCTCAGTGACGTTTGGGAACAGAAATGTTCTTAGTAATTTTGCTCCGAAGGAGGTACGAATAACAAAGTATTATGGCACCAGTTTTCATTCTTGTTGTAGGATTTACATTATGCTCTGTCCACCTGGCATGTATTTTCCCGACATTATTTCTTACTTGCAGTCGTTAATGTGTATGCAATAACGCTTATCGTATTCTGATCGACGAGAGTAGGCACATCATTTGTAAATGGATAGGTGACCTCTATAAACGTCTGAGAGCAACCTATTGCTTACACCAGTGCTGACCCATTGATAAATGATATAAGCAACATTCTAGATGTCTTTGATATATAAATGTGTGACCATCCACGGGGCGCTGATATGAAGCAAGCAGCCTTTTGACGAAACATCAATTGTTAGACAATTTCAAGCGATTTAAGAGCTTTATTTGAAGGGATAATAGATCACAATGAGGCCAGATAGGTTACTGGTATGTCTGGGCCACCGGTTTTATTCTTTTAAGCTACGCAATACAATTATGTTAACTGAATACTATAAGGAAACTTATCAGATATCTAATATGTTAAAATGTATTATTAATGCCAGTTGTTATACTTCAAGCAACAGTCAAAAAACAAACGAGGTAAATCAAAGGTGTATGTTTATGCAAGTTAGCAAAACCTTAATTACGTACGTTTTAATGTAAGGTGTTCCTTTATTTACATAACTTCATTATATATATATATATATATATATATATATATATATATATATATATATATATATATATATATGTGTGTTATGTGTATATATATTATATATATATGTGTGTGTGTGTGTGTGTGTGTGTGTGTGTTAAGTGGTGTTAGGAAATTAGATAGGAACAGTAGAGAGAGAGAGAGACTCAGAGAGAGCAGAGAAGAGAGAGAGATAACCCAGAGAGAGAGAGAAATTAAAGAGGAGAAACATAGAGAGAACAATGATAACGCCTAAGTTGTTGTTGCCAAGAACTAAGATGTACTGACCGAAGGAAAACTTCTTCCACGAACTCAAAACAGTGAGCGAGCATATCGCACCCAGGGCCATAAAACCGATCGTAAAATTTGGAAACTGTGGCCTCAAAATCTAGCTTACTCAAGCCATGAGTCAAAACCACCAAAAAGCAAACATCCAGCCAGTCTCTATAACCCCGCCTTCAATAGGAGGCGTTTTCATGCCAATTCCATGAAGGTGGGGCTGGACAAAGTGATGTACTTCAACACCCTCCAATCAAGCATTCTAGGGAGGGGTCTTTCACACCCCCTCCTAAGATCATTTCCAATCAAGTACTCTAAGGAGAGATTTGAACCACACCCACTAAAGTCCTTCCCAATCAACTGTTCGAGGGGAGGCCTTGCAGATAAATCCTACCAATAGGACTGGAAGGAGGTGGAGACTGCTGATAACAAGAAATCCAGGGGTTCGAGAGGCAGGAGGGTAGCTGAGGAGATTCAGATTCGAGTTAACATCCACCAGAGAGAGTACGTCTCCCCTTGCTTTCGTGCTCCCCAAATAGAATGAGTTGAACTTTTTTAACAAGAGTGATTTTGTTTGCATAACTGTAACTGTGTACTGAATTATAATTAACTTTAATCATTAAAGTAATGAAATTACAGATCTCAAAGTAATGAAATTACAGATCTCGTCTCTATTACGGCCTTCTGAGAGATATTATTACATCGAGAATAAATTCCCTTCAACAATAACAGGTACGAGAAAGCAGTAAGGTGGAATCTACAGTCGGCGAAGTTTCGCAGGTGAGAAAAAAATCATACTTTCAAAAGGAGGCATAACATTGATTGGAGGCAGCGTTTAACGGATCCAGAAGGTGAGATGAAACAAACAAACATTAACAAAATTATCAGTGCAATTACCTAAGTTACAGTGAAACAAAAATCTACCAAACGAACTTAGATTTTACGACGGAGAGCAAAACTTATATGAAGAAATAAAATCCTGCAATAGAGTGTCGAACGAAAGTGAACACAAAAAAACAGTATTGGTGCATCCTGAAGAAGCAAAAACACTTAGAACAGCTAACGTTAACAAACTGAGCCAGACCCCGACAATGATAACAAGAAGAGTGTTTGTTAAAATATCATTATTAACAGGCTCCATGTTTATTGATGTTTGTTAGTTATGTGTGACAATATTATTTTTTTTATTTCTTTTGCATGAATCACCAATATCTTTCACATAGCAACAACCTGTAAGTTATCGAGAAATGAAAATACTGTTCTCTCTCTTTAAATGTGTGAATAAGTGAAGATTTTTTTTATCTTTTTATAAGATTGAAAAATTAAGAAAGCTCTCTAGTGAATAAGTTTTTTTTGCATAATTACCAGTATTACTCTCTCTATGATAATTGATTATTTAGTAAATAATTTATATAGGGAATTAGTTATTATTTTGATTTTTTCACTCGGTTGGTGGTGAATATTTAAGAAGTTATATACAAATTTGTGTACTCATTGCGATGACATTTCTTTTTATATGATGCCCAGTTTCATATTAGAATTTTTTTGTTTGTGTATTGAATGATATTTTGAAGATTTAATTTACTTGTGCACTTGAACTCAGTCGAGAATCTAATTTGTGATAATTTGACTATTTCTTTTATCCTTGGTACAGTATAACATTTTTTTATGTGGAAATGCAAAGGGTCTTTGGTGAATTAAGAACAGTTAGACATTCTGTACGATTTAGGTGTCGACACTTGGGCAGCCAGCCAAATTTCAAAGACTAAATTCCCACTCCGCTGGAGTGCAAAGAAATACGAACGATAATAACACAACTAACCAGAACCAAAATAGGTGTTAATCATTCTAATACTACTTACAGTAATGATAATAGTAACATTACTAATAATAATCGCACCTTACCTTATCGAACTATGAATCAAGCAGCCGTAATAACAACAGCCACACGCTTCTGTGGACAGGTGGATGATTCCAATCCTGACAAAGTAGACTCGAATCCTATACAGTGATGAAACCATTGGCTCGCAGACGCAGATAGTCCGCATAACTTCAGGGAAGAACAGATGAAAGAGCTAAAATAAATGAAGCCTTGTTGCTCGTCAGCTCAGAACATGGAGACGCTCATAAATCTCTGAATTCCTCAAGTTTTAGTAAACTTAATAACTATGCAGAATTTAAAGAAATTTATTTATCACTCTGGGAACCAGTAAATAAGACTGACAGTTTATATAACATATCTAGATTCCTTAACCCACAATATAAAACAATTGCTAATTTGTACGCAAACGTGGAAGAATGCAATAGAAGAAAATAACAAAGAAGACTTAAAGAAAGCAGTATTATGGAGTCAGACAGTTTTGGAGATAGTGCCAGTAACTTAGTTGAACTAAGACATGTTTTAAATTACTTGTCATTTGGAACAATATATAATGTCCTTGGAGAAGAGGAAAAGAAGGCTTTCAGAAAAATAAAACTTGATCCAGAGGAAACCAGCCTTCAACCATTGAAAACAATGAGAGAAGAAATACAAAAGAAAGAGATAAATCTCTCCAAGGAATCTGTAGGAACAACAGAAGCACAAAATGAAAGGAAAGACAGAAATAATAATCCTACTTTTAAAATGAATAATAAGTTTTATGATAATTCCAGACAAGTAGGGAATAGACCAATACCTTCAAGGAAAATATACCCAAAAGTATAAAGAAATGGAATCCAGATCGAAAGGAAGATATAATCAAACAGAGAATGGACCTACAAGAAACACTTATAAATATGGTGCAAAACTCAAACACAAATAATTCAGCTTAAGTGAACTATTCCCACTTAAGGAGCGAGAGACCAAAAACAGCCTGTGAAAACTGCCGGGTATACAAATCATTTTACAAACGAGTGTAGAAAACCACAGAATCTGCACGGTTTGTAGAAAAGTGGACATTTAACCAAAATTGCTGGTTTAGAACACAAGAAGGACATAAAGAAATAGTTGAATTAAGCGTGTCGCTCCAGCATCAAATAAGTCTTCAAGTCAATGACAAATTATCCCTACACATAATACCACAAGAAAGTCCCTTCAAGAAGATAATCTAAAAGTAGAAGAATTAGCAAAAAAGGGAAGTGAAGGTTCATCCACGCTATCCTATTTGCAGAGCAAAGAAGTTGTGTTTTCCATGGACGAAAAAGAAATAATCAGAAAGGATTTACCTATCATTAAATTTCCAATAAATAATAAATTATGTACTGTACTTATGGATTCTGGTAGTACTGTAAGCATAATTGATAAACATACATTAACAAATTACTTGGGCGTTAAAGAAACGCTAATTCAGAGAGTCAAAAGCAAAAATAATAAAGGGGTATGGTAAACAGATTAAAAGTTTAGAAATGTGAACTTACAAAATAGTCTTTCGTCACATAAAACTGTTTGAAAAGTTTTATAGTTCTAGAAGACAGATTTTTTCCGCGCAAGTGTTGTTCTCATTTAATTTAATGAAAAGATGTGGAATCATCCTAGACTGCAGAGAAGGAAGAATTAACCTGAAACAAGATAATAAAAGGAGCGTATGCTATACGCTTGAAGAAGAAAAGTTTCACCCAAATCTGATCAATTTGTCTGAGACGACTTCAACAAGCGAGAAAGACATACGTAAAATAAATTACCATCAAGAGAACAATAAAAATAAAATTGGAAAAGAATAGAAAGAGGAATTCCCACAATTACAGACTAGAAACCCAAGAAGATGTGCTTGTCAAGAAATTATATCCTTCAAAGAAAGAAATGACCCAGAAATAAATAATGGTGATCGCCAAGGTTCTGAAAATAACGAAAAACAAGGCGTCTATAATGATAAATATACAGAGATAAATAGAGATAGTTATAGCAACGTAGTAATAAGTTGTGATAATGAAAATAATTTACTAAATGAAGTATTGTTGTTAAACAAAATAAATAAAGTAGATATAAATGATATAATATCAGTAACTGAAGAAAATAGTGTAGATGCAGAACATTGTTACTTTGCAGAGATAAAAGAAGAAGAAATATGTTGCGTAAGTACTGCTGATGATAATAAAGTACAATTCATACTAAATAGACAAATAATTTTGCATCCAAAGTGTTTACCAAAAATACATTTAAGGGGAAAAGAAGAGATAGAAGTTAAACACATTCTTTTACTAAATGAAGAGTTACCAGAATTTGTCAGGATGGATAATTCTTTAGTCCACATGAAGGGTAATACTTGTGAAGTGTATGTTCAAAACTACTCAGATAACAAACTAACACTATAAGCAGGCATTGTCTTTTGCAAAGGAGTACCTATTAACAATCCGTTACTAACATTAGAAGAAAAGGCATTTTTCTCTGTAACTGGTCAAAGGTCTGAATTAAGCAAAGAGGTGGATAAAACAGATTTCCCAGAAAACAGAATAAATTAATTCAAGTATTAGAAAAATACAGATGTAATAGCTGTAGGAGATAAATTAGGCAGAACAAATGTCCTAAAATAGAATTTTGTTAGATGATGGAACAAAACCATTCTTTATTCTTAATTACAGATTACCGAGATGAAGAAAGATGGGGTAGTAATTCCTTCTAAATCTCCATATAATTCTCCATTACTACTTGTTCCAAAGAAAGATGGAAATTGAAGACTTGTGATAGATTATAGAAAGTTAAATTCCAGCACCATCCCAGATAGAATGCCAATGCCAGTAATTCAAGATATGTTAGCTCAATTAGGAGGTGCAAAAATATTTTCATCTTTAGATTTAGTGAGTGGATACTGGCAAGTACCTTTAGACGAAGAGTCGAAACCATACGCAGCCTTCAGCACACATAAAGAACACTTACAATTTGAAGTCATGCCATTTGGACTCACTTCGGCTCTTTTAACATTTGTTAGATTAATGTTACAGGTACTAGGGGACACAGAAAATGTTGCAATTTACTTAGATGATGTTATCATTTTTAGCAAAGATTTAGAAAGTCACCTCAAAACTTTAGAAATAGTTTTAGAAAGATTAAGAAGAGCAGGAATAAAAATCAAATTAAAGAAATGTCAATTCTTAATGAAATCCTTGGAATACTTAGGCCATGTAATTAGTGAAGATGGTCTGCGAACGCAAGCAGGTAAGATAAAGGCAATAGTTGAATATTCAGCTCCTACAAATTTGAAAGCATTGAGACGATTCCTAGGAATGGTAGGTTGCTATAGACCTTTCATTAAAGGGTTTTGCTACAGCAAACCATTAACAAGAATAATAAAGGAGGATGTCAAATATGAATGGAATAAAAGAGCAAGAGACAGCCATCCAAACACTAAAGATTAAAATGATTAGGAACCCTGTATTAGTCTACCCAGATTTCTCCAAAGACTTCTACCTAGCCTGTGATGCCTCAAGTACTGGGCTAGGGGCTGTATTATTACAAAAGGACAAAACAAGAATGAGAGCAGTATATTATGCCAGTAGAGTCTTAAATGCAGCAGAGAGGAATTATAGCACTATAGAAAGAGAATGTTTAGGATTATACTGGGATTAAAGAAGTAGACATAATCTAGGAAATAAAGTCAATGTACTACTGATCACTAAAGCTAGGATAATTATGCACTAAAAAATCACAAAATATGCATGCAAATATGCAGCAAAAAACTGGAAAATATGCAGCTAAATATGTACTAAAAAAAGCACCCAACCAGCCAAATGTGCGTGGAAAAAAAATGAACAGAAACCAGTTTTATGCGTAACCTAAACATGAAAACAACATAAGATAACAACAACATAAAAATAAGAAGTGACAAATGTTTTCAAACACTACAAATTGTGGTTACATTTAATAATGACATGGTGGCGTAAATGCTCAAAGGTAAAACTGCGTCTGTTATCCGCCAGCATAGCTTTGTATTCAGAGAATACCTGCTCTACATCACACGAGACGATTGGTGCATGTTTCAATGATAGAATGTCCGACAGTCTCGTCAATTTTACCATCCCCAGAAAGTATCTGGCTAACTTTGTTCAGCTATCCAAATCCTTTGTTTCTGGACAAAATATTGTTTAATTTAGTAGAGTAAGCATCAGATTGCGAACTTTTCAGTTCGTCAAGAACACCGTTAACCAACGAAATTGATGAAGACAACTGCAGTCCCCTTTCTTTTCCAGCCTGGTAATTGCTGTGAAAAGTTTGAAGAGCAAGCTTTCTGAAAACCTCGCAATGTTCGAGAATGGTGCTTCAGTGAAAGATTTTTGTGACGCTGGCTATTAGATCGATTAACATCCGGGTGGTTCTACCTAACCAATTCCGCCACACGATGCAAACCATGGGCCAAGCAGGTCACTTGGATCATTTTCGGATACAAAACTTGCAGTCCACAAATGACTTTACACATGTAAGGTGCAGCATCGGTGAATGCCAAATCGCAAATGGGTTTGTGATCAGTGATCCCAAACCCATTTGCGATTTGTTTAAGAAGAGAACTTTTACAAATAACATGAAGTTAAATAGATGGTTCATTAGTGTGTTAGAATTTGCTCCAGAATTCAGATATCCCAGGAAAATTTAATACACTAGCAGATGCATTATCCAGATCCCAACAAGAAACAGAGAAATGCATTACCACTAATACATTTTGTTTTAGCTGTCAAGTAGTAGACTTAGATTTAGAAAGAGTACAAATACAACAAGGAATGGATACAGAAATCAGGCAGATAATAGGACAATTAATGACAGATGAATCTTCAAAACCTGATTTTGTTTTAATCAATGGTTTATTATATAAAAGACCAACAGAGAAGAATGGTTATTCTCGTCTATACATCCCAAAAACACTAATCAGAGACGTTTTAGAACTAACCCACTCATACAAGTTAGCAGGACATCCAGGAATCAAAAAGACAAGTAGAATCATAACCAGAAATTATTTTTGGCCACATTGTAGTGAAGATGCCCAGAACTTTGTACAAAATTGTGAAGTTTGTAAAAGAAACGAGGGTAAAGTAAATCCAAAGCCTCCACTTGAAAAATATCCATCGGAACTCCAACCGTTCCAGTGCATGACCTTGGACTTTTTAGGTCCATTTCCTACCACTGTTAGAGGGAATAAACAAATACTAGTCTTTTTAGACTATCTAACAAGATATGTTGAGATTGTACTAGTAAGAAATAGAGATGCAATTACAGTAGCAGAAGCTCTTAAATCTAGAATTATCACGAGACATTCATGTCCACAAGTTCTTCTTTCTGATAACGCAGCAGAATTTACTAGTGAACTTTTAAGAAAATTCTGTGAATTTTATGAGATAAATAAATGTCAAATAACAGCATATAAACCAAGTTCAAATGGAGCAGTAGAAAGAACAAATCGTAAAATAAAGGATATCCTGAAAACTTTAGTTAAACCTAATACAGAAGACTGGGATTTAGCTTTGGAAGACGTACAGTTTACTATAAACAATACTGAAAATGAAACAGTAGGAGAATCACCGCACTACTTATTATACGGATATCAAAACACGACTACCTAATACCTTACTAGATGATGTAACACCACCCCGACATACTTATAATTATGATGACTATATTGCATGGAAAACTAGACGTACTTATGAAACGATCAAACAGACGAGGACTAGATTTAAGAGCCTCAAAGGGTTCAAGCAAGGTACTATGACAAAAATACGGCTAAACCAGACATTATTGTAGGAGCTCAGGTATATGTTCAGAATCATATTCCAGAAGGTCCTAATGTAAAAGTTTCTCCAAAATTTCATGGTCCTTATAGAATATTAGAAATGTTAAAATTAAATAAGCTAAGGATCATAAATGAGAGTAATCTAAAAGAAAGAATTGTTCATTGCAATCATGTGAAGGCAATAAAAACAGACGCTTGGTCCAATAAACAACTAGAAGAAATATTGAAAGACGATAAGGAAGAATAGATAAAAAAAAGATATGAGCTAAGAAAAAAGATAAATTTATGCAAAGTGTCGAACTGTCATATGTAAACTGTATTTGTAGAAATTGAAATACCTCATGTATATAGAATATCTGATAAGGCTTATTCTTACAGATACAAACATGCGGCTCCTCTTGGTACTAGTAACACTGCTTTGTGAGTCATCTGAAGTGGTCATCCGAAAGGGTGCACTACTAGAGAAAAAGGGATCTGTGAAATTAATAAAGGATTTAGGAATTGTAAGTATAGATATATCTTCAGTGCTTATCAATGAAATGACGTTGAAAGATGTTCAAAAAGAACTGAAATTAATAATACAGAAAAGTGATAATAACAGCGCATTACCATTGTTGGAAAAATTAGATAATGACATAGGAAATGTGTTAAATACAAGGTCCAAAAGATCCCTCTTACCTTTTATAGCAACAGCACTTAATCAGCTATTTGGAGTAGCAACTGAATCTAATGTAGAAAAAGAAAATGCCTGAATTGATAAATTGGAACGTTGGGCAGCAACAAGAGGAATTGTGTTAAACAAAATCATAACTTCTCAAAACTTAAATGCCCAAGAGATAGAAAAGCAAAAGGTATTCATTAATAAGATCAACCAAAATATAACAAAAGAACTGAATGTGTTAGAAAACCAAAAATTTCTGAGTAATTTTATTTTTGAATAGTGAATTAATCTTGCAAGAACATAGAGGCATGTTAAACGCTATTTTGTTAGCTTATAAGGGAACGTTAAGCCCAACATTAATCACTCCTAAAGAATTAGAAGATTTAATTAATAATTTTTTTGGTAGAGGAGCATCATACCCCTATGGTAAAGGATGTTATGATTTACTGTAGTTTAATAACCACCAAGGTGGTTAAGAGTAAAATTATTTTAGTGTTACCATTTAATCAAAAAAGATGCAGATGTACTGATGCCCATACATCCTTTCCCCATTTTGCATTAGAAGAACATGGGTTAATGATGTCATTTATTACTGATGTTCAATTAAAAGATTGCATCATTTTAAAGGAAAGGGAATACATCTGCAACCTTGATAACCTTTACGAAAGGAAGCTGGTTAATCTGTTTTAGATGTCTTTGTCACCTGGAGAATATTTTTTTTTGCCCAGTCTACCTTGGGAGTTGCATATTCTCTCATATCTTTTGCCCAGTTCTATTAAAGCCTATCCTTGTGTTCAAGAAATAATTGAAAATAAAAATCAAGAAGAAAAAGTATGTACCCAATTATCCAAACAGTTTTGTTTCAATCCTAGTAGAACAGTAAATTTTTGTATTTTCATTAGATGCTGTAACAGCCATAATCAACTGCCATAATCTAAGTACTGAAATTAATTTCAGTAATGTTCATGCTTTTGACAAGACTTGCAAGTTAATAATTCCAAATCATTTATATTATGATCCTCATGTTTTTACTGAAATACAATTTAAGAGGAAGATCCCATACATGAACTATTCTAAGAATATCAAGGAGTTTCACTTGTCTCAATTAGAATTAAAACAACTGAATGAGTTACCATTGGTAGATGAGTTTTCCTACTACAAAGAAAAGGTTTCACCAATTTTAGCTGTGTTCAATTTGATCATAATATTACTTGTGATTGTAGTGTTTGCAATTTTAGTCAAACGTATAGTGATTTCAAATTTAGAGAAGATTATAACAGAAATAAAAAGTGCCATGGAAGAAGAATAATGTTCTTATAGACATGATTTATTGCCAATTTCTTTATATGCTGTTGATTTCATTGTATATTCACTGTTGCAATTAACCATTTTACGTTGTGAGAATTCACTATGTGTATGATTATTTTTTTCACTGATAATTCATTGTATAATGTATGAATATCGTGATATATTATTGATTTAACTTTTTAACTTTAACACATTGGCACAATTTGTGCAGTTTTTTTAAAGTATTAGTTTATGGGCAATCATATGAATGCTTTATTTTATGTGTAAGTTTATATTTGTTCATTGAACTATAGTTTTATTGTCACACTGAAGGCAGTGTGAGATAGTGTGACCGAGTGGTGTTAGGTAAATTAGATAGGGAGAATAGAAAGAAAGAGAGAGAGAGAAAAAAATAGAATAAGTATAAAGACAAAGAAGGAGAATAGAGAGAGAGAGAGAGAGAGAGAGAGAGAGAGAGAGAGAAGAGAGAGAGAGAGAGAGAGAGAGAGAACAATAATTAAGCCTGGGTTGTTTTCTCATCGAGAGACTAAGAAGTGCTGATTGATATAAACCACCTTCCACGAACTCAAAACAGTGAGCGAGTATATCGCGCCCAGGGCCATAAAACCGATCGTAAAATCTGGAAACTATGGCCTCGCGATTTATCTTACTCAGGGATTACTCAGCACCTCTTCAAAAGCTAACGCCAGCCAGATCTATAACCCTGTCTTCAATAGGAGGCATTTTCATGGAAATTCCATGAAATTGGGGACTGGACAAAGTGATGTACTTCAACACCCTCCAATCAAACATTCTAGGGAGAGGTCTTTTACACCTCCTCCTAAGATCATTTCCAATCAAATCCTCTAAGGAGAGATTTGAACAACACCTACCAATGTCCTTCCCAATCAACTGTTTGAGGGGAGGCCTTGCAGATAAATTCTTCCAATAGAACACTGGAAGGAGGTGGAGCTGCAGATAACAAGTAAACCCAGGGGTTCCAGAGAAACAAGAGCAAGAGAGCAGGGTAGATTCGAGTTCATCCACCACAGGGAGAGTTATATCTCTCTGTGCTTTCGTGCTCCCCAAAACAGACTGAATTGAACTGTCTAATAAGAGAGATTTCGTTAGCATAACTGTAACTGTAAATTGTACTTAAGTTTGTAGATAACTTTCGTCATTAAAGTACGAAACTACAAATCTCGTCTCTATTACGCCTTTCTGAGAGATACCAGTACTATAAGATAATTTCCCTTCAATAATAGCAGGTTCTAGAACAACAGACGACGGGAGACGCAGTGACGGTGGAATCGACACTTAGAAGAATCTTGCAGGAGAGAGGGAATAAAAATTTTTAGTCGAGCACAACAATAGGTTAAGCAAAGCCCTTATTAGGTTGGTATATATATGTAACCTATATATATATATATATATATTGTCTGTGTATATTTGCTTTACATATACATATATATGTATATGGTATATGTATTTATTATTTATATTATAATTATTTTTATTTTTTATGTATGATGGCCCCTGGCCTCATTTTGTAAAAAGATTCTGTTTATCACAAAAGGTTTGAAAAAATAAACCGGGTTTAATATCTACACCCTTTTTAATTTTTCTTGTGAGTATATGTTTAATATATTGTCCTTTTTTATTTTAAATAATTGTCATTTATATATATATATATATATTATATATAATGTATACTTTTAGTGTTAATACAACAGTATAATTGAAGTAAAATGTTTAAAAACATTTACGTTTTTCAAATGGCATATTTCATGTTCTCAAGTTCATTGGATAAAATATGGACAGATGATAGATACAAGGGTATATATACAAAACATATGTATGTGGCATCTCGTTGGCAAAGCTATTAAGGAAATGGAAATCATGGTATTTCTTTGTGATTTTTGGCTTCGTTTGCAATTATGACAAAATGTTGTATGATCGTTGTCCATGTTTTGCCTTTGAACAGGGGCAGAGGAAGTGCTCAAATATATGAAAAATGTTTATTTCAGTATTTGTGCATTTTTATATATATATATATATATATATATATATATATATATATATATATATATATATGATATATATATATATATATATATATATATATATATATATATATATATATATATATATATATATATATATATATATATATATATATATATATATATATATATATATATACATATATACATACATATATATATATATATATATATATATATATACTATATATATATATATATATATATATATATATATATATATATATATACATATATATATATATATATATATATATATATATATATATATATATATATATATATATATATATATATATATATATATATATATATATATATATATATATATATATATATATATATATATATATATATATATATATATATATATATATATATATATATATATATATATATATATATATACATACATTTAACAGTAACATTCTTTCTTCTTTATCCATTTATTGTTACAACTATTTTCGTATCTCTTGATACATTTCTAGCTGAAAAAGCGATGAACTTAAACAGTACTGTGTATTAACACTAAAAGGTATACACATTATATACTTAACACCATGTTAAATGACAATTAAAAAAAAAAAGGACAACACCACTCACAAGATATTAAAAAAATATATTTAAAAAATTATTTTAAAAGGAACAGAACTGCAGAAGAAGGCCGGGGCCAATACGAAAAAAAATAAAATAAATAAATAAATAATACCTATAGTGTAAAAAAATTTTACAGACAAGCAATGCAAGGAGGAGAGAAGGGGATTAGTAACGGTCGATAACGCATTTTCTCCTTGATTTTCATTATTTTTATTCTAGTTCTTATGTATTCAGTGATTTATGTCTTTTATATTTTTTTTGTATTGGCTAACCATGGCTGTTTCTAAAATAACAGTCATTTTTTTATATCTTTGAGATTCAGCTTTTGTTTTAAAATGGTTGGAAAATGTTTGTTAAACACAGTACTGTTTAAGTTCATAAAAATGAGAATCAAAAAATGAGAATCAGAATTTGTTTTTACTCAAACATGATTCTGGCGTCTTTATTTTATATATATATCATAATAGTATATTTATATATATATTTATATTATATATATATTTGGAACTATATTATTATTATATGTATATATGTTCGTGGGCGTGAAACGGAAATATATGCATATATTTGTTATATAAATCGCTATATTTATATATATTTGGTAACAATATTTTCATCCCTGTATATGTAATGTAATCATATATATATATATATATATATATTATATATATATATATAAGGAATCGGAAATTACATCTGATAATGTATTTTGTAATATTTAATATTACTATATATATCCTTATATATATGTATATATATTATTATTTATGATGATTATTATCCTTTTGACGTGATTCATTTAACATTTCATCTAAGGTGTTTCTAGGTCCTGACCGGTTTATACTTTATTTCAAGCCATTGACGAAGGACTGATCTGTGAGAAGTCACAAATATATATACTACAAGTTTTTGACAGACATACACAACCGTTAGAGACTCCATTATTCAACAGGCTGGGAAGGGGCAAAAAGGATTGTTTAATAATGCACTGGAAGAACATCATTGAATCTAGCCTCATAAAAATTACAAAACATATTTAAAATGGGATTTATAAACTTGATCCTTTAATATCAAAAGAAATTTGTAAATTGTTTAAACTTTAAGGTAGAAGAGTTATATGATAATAGGATTATTGAAAGTAAACACAATGTATAATGTTAATGAGTTTCCAAACTCCGCCTTATGACACCTGTCAGGTGTGGATCTGAGGTGGGGTATGGTCTGTTTTTCAGCAATGTCCCCTTAGATCTATTGTGATTTTTAGCCAAATGAGTTTTTAAAATAACTCCTACCTCGACACCGGCCTGTGACTAATGCAATCATTTTTCTCAGTACAGTTCTTGTAGTATATATATTTGTGACTTCTCACACTCTGTATCAGTCCTTCGTCAATGGTTTAAAGCTCTAAAACTGGTCTTACCCCGTTTCTTATTTTTCACCTCATAATGTGTGATATATTATATAATATATATATTATATAAATATATATTTTGTATATATATATATATATATATTATGGAGATCATTTAACATACCAACACTTTTGCACAGATTAGGTAAATCACTTTTGAGATTCAGTTTTGTTCAGAGAGAAACCAGAGATTCCGTTCACATGAGATCGCAAGTGAGAATCAGCATTTGTTCAACCGATGACTCAAACATGATTCAGATGGCGCTTAGATACAGCCTCATGCAGTGATGACGGAAATTTCCATTATTAAGTCATGGATCTTTTTGGTCTGGATATAATCGGTTTCGTGGGCGTGAAACGGAAATATACGTGCATACGTTTGTTACGAAATCGCTAAGGTGCGAGGGCTCTGGTAACAAGCTTTTCATCCCTTTGTAAGAATCATAAGTGCCTGGACTTGTTTTGGGACACCAAGGGATCGAAATTCCCTCTGAGGAATGTGTGTTGAACTTTAAACTTACTAACCTTTACAAGTGTTACCATTATTATTTAGTGATTGTTCCTTTTGACGTTGTTTAACATTTCATCTCAGGTGTTTTGGTGTATTTATAAACTGGCATCTAATAGAGAGGGTTCCGTTTTTCCCCAGGAATGTTTCAATGGACCCATGATTGTTTGGGGAAGATATGCTCCTGGTTAAACGAGCATTTAAAATGGCTAATGGGAAAAGTTGTCGTTTTAACAGAAGAGTTGCAGAAATGACTTTGAAAGTTAGTGTAACAGACTTCCATGAAATGGGGGTTACCTTAAAGACACGGTGGGAGACAGGAAATAATCTCCACATATCATATGTGACTTGCAATCATTTTTCTCTTTATTTCAGGGTAATGCTCCAAGGGTTTAGTATCTGTCTTCCTTAATTCTTCATGCATGATTTGTTATCAAGCTTACTTAATAAACTCTATTTTTTTGTTTATGATTTGATTTACACACCTTTTGACAGATTAGGTAAATTTCATTACCAAGAGAGAGAGAGATATACAGACAGACAGACAGACAGACAGACAGAAAAAGGAACTTCTCTCCTGCCGGCGATATACCAACCGGACTCAGGCAAGGCCCTATACCCTGTTGGGGGTTGGTAAAATAATGTCAAACACAACACACACACACACACACACACACACACACACACACACACACACACACACACACACAACAGACACATATATATATATATATATATATATATATATATATATATATATATATATATATATATATATATATATATATATATATATATATATATATATATATATATATTATATATATATATATATATATATATATATATATATATATATATATATATATATATATATATATATATATAAGTATGTATGTATATATGTATTAATATATAGTAAAGATAGATATCAGTACATAAGTTTTGGTCTTCCCTGAAGGGACTGGCTAATTATATTTCATGCACACCCCCAGACTGGGCAAACTTTAAGTTCGGCCAATCTAAAAAGAAACACACCAATGGAAAACGAAAGATATGCAAATGCACATAGTGTAAGAAAAAAATTCAAAACAATTTTCCCTACCTTCCACGGGAAGTTGAAAGTGACTATTTTCAACCCTGTGTGGGGCCTCTTTTACAAAACACTTGTAAATATTACCAAGTTATACGTGTTTTTTCTAATAATTTATTTTATCTTATTTTTTAAAATTATAATTACAACTCACAGTATCATAAGAGATAAGAATGAAAATCAGTAACAAATTCTGAGCATATTTATTGTAAAATATTTATGTAAATTTACTGAGATCAGGAAGTGCAGAAACTTTTTTTGTTATTTATACCTGTTTTTTTCTAATATTTCTTTGCAAAATTACAACTATAACTATAAGAATCATAAGAATTATAAGAACTAAAACCAACAGCAATCCCTGAGTATATTCATGAACAAATCAATAAAAAGACATCATGGAAGAGAGAGAAGCAAGACATTTCCCCTCCAAGTCAAGAACAATAATGAAGCTCCCAAGACACCCACGATCGAGCTGAGCTGAATTCTTTATATGCCACGATTCATTTATGGGCCATTGAAGTATTGGAAACTCTTTCCCGCTGGATACAGACAAATCTATGTCACGTAACATTAATCCTCCTGAGAGGGGATCCGTCCACCACCCAAAACCTGTTTTAGATCCTCTATTGAGGGGATCCCTCCATTAAGGTCCCAAGAACTTTTGTGTTGGATGGATTACTGGGGAAAAGCATCCACCACTACATTGATGATTTGATAATAGCTACGACCACTATAGAGGAACATATAAGACCTGTCAGACAAATCTTGAATAGACTTAGAAAAGCATATTTCAAGTTAAAATTTAAGAAATGTTCTTTCTTACAGATAACAATTGAATACTAAGTGACAGAGGTGTCGAAGTAATCAGTTTAAAGGCCATTAATTAGTATCCCAGGCCTAAGCGTAAGAAGAATGTGCAATCATTTCTAGGATTAGCAAGGTTCTATCACAAGTTTGTAAAAAAAAAAAGCTTTGCAACCATTAACGGTCTCTTAAAGGAGGAAATGGAATCTGAATGGAAGGCAAGCCAACAAGAAACTTTTGAGGTATTGAAGGAGAGATAATCAAACCCTCTTATTCTATCCTTTCCGGATTTCATTAGGGAATTCTTCCTAGCAACAGATGCAAGTTCTACCAGAATAAGATCATGCTTTATGCAGAAAACAAGTAATAAGCGTTTCCCTAATCGCGGCTACTAACCAAGCGTTTTTTTTAAATCATTGCCATTAACTAACTGCATACCTACAGTACTCGTAGCTCAAGATCGCTCTCTTTGCCAGGATCCTTGTTACAGTCTCGAATGTGAGCAATTGTCAGCATCTCTCTAATTAATAAAAATGTTACTCAAAGGAGTTTCTTATCACTGCCAAGTGTCGTCGAAAAATATACACACTCTCGATACCTAAGATCCTTGTTACACAGACACACAGACACACACACACACACACACACACACACACACACACACATATATATATATATATATATGATTATTATCACTTTATATACGTGATTCATTTATCACACATTACCACAGGTGAAAAATAAGAAACGGGGGTGTAGGTCTGACCGGTTTCGACTTTATTTCAAGCCATTGACGAAGGACTGATACAGAGTGTGACATCACAAAATATATACTTACAAGAACAGTACTAACAGACATCACAACCGTTAGATCTCCATAACTCTGGCCCGGTGTCGAGGTAGGAGTGGCCTTTAAAACTCATTTGGCTAAAAATCACAATAGACTCTCAGGGGACATTGCTGATAAACAGACCATAACCTCAGATCCACACCTGACAGGTGTCATGGAGGCAGGTTGGAAACTCATGATTACTACCCTCGTACTGTGTTTACAAATATGATAATCCTATTTTCATAATCTCTACTGCCTACCTTAAAAAATTTACAAATTTCTTTTGATATTAAAGGATCAAGTTTATACATCCCTTGAATATTCATTTATGGTTGTAACTTTCTTTTATGAAGCTAGATTCAATGATGTTCCTTTCAGTGCATTATTAGAATATACAATCCTTTTGCCCCTTCCCAGTTGATAGCATGATTGTTCTCATAACATGTACAAATATACCACTGTTCCCTTGTGCATATCTCACACATTTCTTATGTTGTTCAATTCTTTTTCCAGTGCTTTCCCGCTGGCCAATATAAAAGTTGTCACAAGACTTACACGGAATTTTATATACACACCCTTTAATATTGTCTGGGAGTTCTTGATAAGTACATTTTTCATTGTTGTATTGTTCTTAAATGCGACATTAACACCAAAATTCTTAAGTAGATGAGGATATCTTTCATACTATTATTATAAGGCAGAACAAGCAAATTTTTGTGTTGTAAGGTTCTTTCTGGTTTTGATACAAAAGTCTTTTTATTGTTCAATGCACTTTTAATACACTATCAGGATATTTCAATTTTTGCCTGCATTCTAATCTTATCTATTTCATCATCAATATATTCAGGCTACATACCCGTAATGCTCTTAAAAACATAGATGAAAACACTGACTTTTTAACCTTATTGCTTTGTCCAAACTGCACATAGGAAGAAATGTTATTTTTTTTATATTTAAACCCTACTATTTCTATGAGGACATTAATAAACGCACCCATCATTATCCTCATCTTTTTTTGGTGTTAATGTCGCATTTAAGAACAATACAACAATAAAAAATTATTCAAGAACCCCAGACAATATTAAAGAATAAAATTCCGTGTAATCTTGTCAGTTGTATATTGGCCAAACCGGAAACAATGAAATCAATTGAACAACCATAAGAAAATGTGTTATCACAAGGAACAGTGGTATATTTGTTTTTAGTGAGAACAATATTTCAACGAAAGGGCAAAAGTTTTATTCTAATAATGCACTGGAAAGGAACTCATTTCCAAAAAAGAATTTTGCCATAATTTATCAGTCAGATTTTGTTCTCCTTTAATATCAAAATTAAATTTGTAAATTGTTTAAACTAATGCAGTAGATTATATTAAAAGAAGGATTATCAATCAACAAGAAAGGTTAATGAGTTTACCAAACTCCGCTTCCAACACCTAGCATTTTTATGGTCTGTTTATCAATGTCCCCTATCTATGTCCTTTTTAGCCAAATGAA
Source organism: Macrobrachium rosenbergii (assembly GCF_040412425.1). Lineage (NCBI taxonomy): Eukaryota > Metazoa > Arthropoda > Malacostraca > Decapoda > Palaemonidae > Macrobrachium > Macrobrachium rosenbergii. The sequence continues at coordinate 77,171,098 of NC_089752.1, read as the reverse complement.
AAAAAACATACATTTTCGAGAAGGTGTATGAACTTCTAATTTTGTATGTTTCGTTAGTAAGTTCTTTGTAGTATTATATTTGTGACTTCTCACTCTGTATCAGTCAGTTTTTGGCTTGGAAATAAAGTGAAACTAAAACCTACACCCCGTTTCAAATTTTTCACCTTTAATGTTGATATATATATATATATATATATATAAAATATATGGAATATATATATATATATATATATATTTATATATATAGGCTATTTATTTATATAATACAATCATATAAATATTTTATTCTGCTTATTCATTGATATAATATTCTATTTTTGTATAATAATAATAACTGCACTGAATGTAAAAGACGGCTAGCAAAAAAATGATTAAGTTTCTGTTCATGACCATAAGGACAGATAATCTAATGCGTACACAAACAGCTGAGCTCTGTTAAGGAAATTAATAAAAAATTTCACTATGGCATTTGCTTTTTTATGCCAATGAAAAACATCCATGTGTCGCTGGTATGTCATTAAAATCTTCTCTCTGTGGCTCTCTTTCTCTCTTTCTAGCTTTTTTTCCTTTGCATTTGATTTTTTCGCTCTTTTATTCTTATTACATTGTTATTATTATTCTTCTCCTTTGTCTAATAATACATTTGCCATTTTCATTTTCTCTCTTGTTTATCTCTTTTATGTTGTCTTCTCATTTTTTTTATTGTCAATGCTTTTTCTTTGCAGATTCACATTTCTGTTTCCAAAGGTTTAGATATTATGACAGCCATTGTTCTGTGTTAAATACAAATCTCTAATTACCAAACTTTTCATGTATTTTTTTATTTCTACGGCTATCGCCCATTAATAAACGCACTTTTCTACTTTTTCTTCTTACGCTGTTTCTCCCACTAATTATTCACCTCGAATTTCGTAATGTCAGTTGTAAGAAACAATGAAATCAATGAATCAACCACATTCTTTCTCAATTAATAGTTTCATATTTCAACGAATGCGAGTTTTACCCCCTCTTTTCTAAAGTATTTTGCCTCTTTTTCAGATTTTGTTCTCAAGATAAGATTACATGTAATGTGGATAATGCAGTGATTACATTATCGAAGGATTACCTCAATCAACAAGAACGCAGCAGTTTACCTACTCGGAAAATAGCATTTTTTCAATTTACAATCCTCAGCTACCTATCTATGTCCTACAATTCGAATAAAAAAAATACATACATTTTAGAAGGTGTCTGAACTTTCATTTTTATTTATTGAAGTTTGTAAGTATTCTCCTGTCTTTCCAAGAATTAGTTTTTTTATGAAACTAAAGCAAATATATTTTAATTTTAATAAATACTATCGTGAAAAATATGGAATATATTTCCGGATATGATATTTAAGACTTGAGGCTTTTATTTACGGAATACAATCATAATTTATTCATTGTAGAATTTCTTTTCCGGTTATTCAGTAAAATAGAAATTACGTATAATCTTTTGCGAAATTAATATTCTTTGGCATACGTTGATAATCTTTCGGTGTGGCTTTTTTGCTAACATTCTAGGCAAGAATAAAGAGTTGAAGTTAAAGGAATAGTAGATAGGCTATATGGACTCGTTGAGCTCTTCAGGCCTCCCTGGGAAACGTTGTCTCTGACACCTAAGACCTCATGGTTATCGAAATTTTTAAAAGCATTGGTTTTAAGAATGATTTCGATCCGAATAAGAGTATAGGATATTTTACTTATATATATGTCGGTGTATGCGTATGTGTTGCCATATGTATATATATATATATATATATATATATATATATATATATATATATATATAGAGAGAGAGAGAGAGAGAGAGAGAGAGAGAGAGAGAGAGAGAGAGAGAGAGAGAGAGAGAGCTACCAAATGATATAACTGAATGACCTGTTTGTCTTCTTAAGGTACAAATAGTTCTCATTTGTATAATTAGTGAAATGTATTAACCCAAGTCTTTTCATTTAAGTTTTCATTCATTTAGCAGGGGTATTGTGAGTCTTATATCCTATTCACCATTTGGCAGTTATTGAGGACTGAATTATCCGTAACTTGAAAAGCAGATATCAGGCGCTCTATCTGTCTATCTATCTCTTTCGCAGGTTTGTGAAATAATTATTTCGTGTAATTTTATCACATTAAAATGAAGACGTTATATGTATCCTTCTCATAATATTAAGCTTTAAATTTCATAAAAAATCTTCCATATTCTTACGTTTTCATGATTTCATGCCCATTATCACAGATGCGTGGCACTTATGGTATATAAATAATTTCCCAGAACTATTGGAAATATGCGACATGAAATGGAGTTAATTGTATATCGAAAATGCTTCAATAATGGCCACATCTCAAATAACAAAATAGAATTTGAATACACATAATTTGAATGAACTGACAAATATAGTGATAATATTAATACAGACGCGGTAGAACAATAAAATTTGCGCGAGTAAAAAGGAATCTATTTTTTCGTTCGACGAGCAAGATGTTTTACTTTTTTATCACTACCATTTAGCAATGGTAACAGTTCCATGAGTCAATAAGGTGATGTAGCCTATACAAGCATATTAAAAGATGCAATATGCCGCATTTTACAGAATATCAAATACATGCAGATGGAAGCTAGTTATATATATATATATATATATATATATATATATATATATATATATATATATATATATATATATATATATATATATATATATATATATATACATACATATATACATATATATATATATATATATATATATATATATATATATATATATATATATATATATATATATATATATATA
>NC_089752.1:77138286-77163286 GCF_040412425.1 Macrobrachium rosenbergii | reverse complement strand
TATATATATATATATATATTTTTTCCTGGACAATCTGGTTTTGGGATAGTATCTGTGAGACAGGTAGCAACAGCTACATATACTTTAGCCTTGTGATTCTGACTTTGAGGGTCCAGGGAAACATAAAACAAGAGAAAAAAGGGGGAATTTCATATGAGCATAAGGCTCTTACTACTGAAGGGAAATATTATGTAAACACGTGGGTAAACTTACAGGCGTATATTTACATAAAGAACATTTGTAAGGGAACGAGAAATGCAATTAAGTTATTGATCCTGAGGGGGATTCCTACGGGATGAATGAAACTTGGGGATTCCAGACACAGTCCGAGAAGATTCCACGCTATAGGGTCCCTCTGAAATGAGAAATACACAAATTATACGCCAGTAATGGAAACAGACAAAAGGACAAGGAATTCAATGCTGCACAGAGGGTGGCAATGGGCTTTGATGAGTTAATAATGGCTTAGCACTGAGAGCCAACACTCGAATAGCACAGGTGGAATTGAACAAAAGATTCTGTGATTACTGGCACTCAAATTAAGTAAATTTTATGAGGAAAAAGCGTGACTAAATGGACGTCTTTACAGAGCACTTTACTGTATGGGAGAAGTGGTTCCAGCGAAGAAGTCGGCCCGTGGATGACTCCCAATTCACAAGGGCGAAGGCATTGATCTTCCCTGTGGTAGGATGTAGGGGCACTGACGGTGTGGGCAACATGTGGGTGACTTCACGCAGTGCCAGGTAATAAAGTGGGTTATGGATCAGGCCAACAGCGAAGGGAACACGTGGTTGGCGGTCAAAGTGCACGAAGGTAAAGTATACTTTGAGAGGCTACGTGGTTAGATGGAGAAGTGGTGAGCTAAGGGCGTCGTCGAGCCAGGGGCATGGTGGTGAGTGTATTCGTTGTCTTTATGCCATGTTGTACAGCGAGAGTCTGAGAGCGAGCCCTTGTCTCTTTGTCCCTTTTATGCCCTCTCCTATGGACAGGGGGCACATTCTCCGATAGGGAGTTGAGTCATTTTCAGCTGTTGTCCACGGCTGGGGCGGGGTGGGGGCCCATTGCCTGGAAAGAATCGGCCAGACAGATTCACTTTTGCCACGAATAAGGAATTATCTACTTAAAGGGAGTGGCGTACAATCGTTTTAATCCCTTGTATTCTGACCGTGCTGACCCATTGTCCAGCTCAGGCTGATAGATAGGTAGGCACGCATTTCGATAGATCGGCAGACAGGAAACGAAAAAGGGAGCAATTTGTTAGCGAATTCTTGCTAATTATAATAGCTCCTTTTTTAAGATGATGTACAGACCTTCATTCGGGTGTGAACATCGATTCAAGCAAGAAATGAGCGGAAAGTGCTTTACGTTACTCTACATTCTGCCTTGCTATGAACTTTACTTCCAAAGGATTTATGAAACTCTGCTGCATTGCTGTTGATGACATACTGGAACAAATTACTCTAACAGGACAGAAGGTAATTTTCAACACTTGCAGAAGTAATTACTGTGCATTTGGCTACAAAGTGATAAATTTATAAAGTTACTCAATCAATGTGAGTTAATTAGGATTATAAGGCCATGGTATATGAGGCTGTTGCAAACAAATGAAAAGAAAGGTTGATGTTAAAGAGTTAGAATACATGGTTACTTAATTCTAGATATCCCCTAAATGCTTGCCGTTAGTTTGCCTTTTAAGCAGCGTTGAAAATGAAATACACTTGGGTTTAATTGACATCGTGATTTCCGTTGTTTGGTAGACCCGTGCCAGCCTTGGCACCAAATCTCATGACACTCTTATAACACTCATAATAAGCACCTGAAAAGGGTGTAATCAAAGGGAAGTAAAATTATTTCAGTTTAAGGCTTATTTAATCATTTTAAGGGTTCGCCATTTTTACTCTACGGTGGGGATTTTACGTTAGACTTTTAAGATAAGCAAGCAAAGGAAAGACTGGGAAGCGGGGAGGGGGGGGGGGGGGAGTTGGAATGAAGTTCCCAATATTACAAGAAGGCAAGGGGACATGCCCCCGCCTTCTGGATAGCGGGCCACACGCCTTGTATTACAAAGGTGGCATTGACTTTATAGGTGCCTTGTACACTCATCTAAGTGCATGATGTATAAAAAAAATAACAAAAGAATAAACGGCAGACACAAATTAAACATAAATTGTTGTAACTAGATGTTGATCAAAATATGCTAAAATTATATTCCTTAGCCTATAGTCAACAGCTAGGATTATTCTTGGCCCATGATGGCCACAAAGATAACCAGACGGCACGACCCCTCTGGCAGGATCTTTTTGCCAGAATCTGCAATAATGGCACTGTGCCAAGTTGGCACCTGTGTAATAACAACTAATGGCGATGGCATATCGCACTTTTAAATGCATCATGCTGCGGTCGGCATGAATGGGGAGTCGTAGAGCTTATAGTGTTGGCATATCTGTCATGGCACTCTGCATGAGCAGAAGTGATCCAGGTAAAATGAGGGCCGGGGTAAGGCATAGAATAAATGTGATGGATAATCAAAAGGAAGGAAGGGAAGTGTTTGAGGAAGAGAGAGAGAGAGAGAGAGAAAGAGAGAGAGAGAGAGAGAGAGAGAGAGAGAGAGAGAGACCTGAGAGAGAGAGAGAAGAGAGCAGGTAAAGGACCTTTCTCTGGATAGAGGTGCCAAAAATCTTCATCAGATAAAAATGATGGCACCATGCCAGGTTGGCACGGGTGCCAGGAGAGCTTGGGAGCTCTCTTGAAGCTACCTGGAATAATCAACGCCCGTGGTATTTTTCCCTCAGACCCTTCCGACCTTGATGGTTTGTCTTGGCTGGGGGATCGGTGGAACCAAGCCCGGGGAGGGTATGGGAGTGCTACCTGTGTCGGTTTCCTTGACAGCTGATGAAAGGGCCTTCTTTGCAAGCTCTATCACGATCCGTTGCAGTTCCTTGAGTTCATCAGCCATTTGAAACACGGTAGAATCATTACTCAAAAATGTCTGCGGAGGACTGAGGCAGAGGGGAAGCGGTCGGGGGAGGCGGGGTTGCGTGAGGGGCTCCCAGGTAGGAATGACCGGCTCAGGCACGGGTTGCAAGGCCGCACCTTTAGATGAGCTTCCGCTGTGGTCGGCTGGATCCATCTCCCTTACCGGCACTGGTAGCGGAGCCAAGCTGGGAGAAGAGAGGGGGTCCTTATTGGGATCTCTTGAATGGAGATTGGGGGCGTCATCTGACACTGGCACTAAGGCATTTTGGCACTATTATTTGCTTTGGAATTTGCTCATCGTCTGTTACGGACGGAGCTTGGCATGAGACATGCAAGTGGCACTGGCAGAGATTTGGAATCGATTTTGGAATCTCCTGGGGCGAGATCTGATTGGTGCCCTGGCACTGGCATTGATTGTGGTAACTTAAATGGGGACTGGAAGTCCTGTCCCAGGAGGATGTCATAATCTCCAGGAAGATAGCTTGCTACTACAAGGTTGCAAATTTTAGATTTGTGAGATCTTGTGACCCTCAATTGGACAGTAGGGAGTATCATTTTAAATTTATTGATACCCTCAATTGTGACGAGTTTGCATCCTGTTAATGATAGCTCCACAGGGAACTGTCTTTCATATGAGGAGAAAATTTGTGCAAGAGTCGTCAAATGCCTTGACCTGGTAAAACTGAGGGAGCTACCTTCGAGGAGGTGACATATATGGGACCCTCGGATGGAGGGCCTGGGACTTGGGCTTTGTAACTGCCAAAGCTGGCAGGAGTACTGGACTTGTTATTTCTGGGTATATTGCCCAACAGGAGAGTGGCCATAAACCTTGCATGCCGTGCAAAACGTTTGGCTGAAATCTCTGCCCTTCCATGGAGGCTTTTCCAACTTATTAGTTGGTTTCTGGGAGAAAAAGGCTCTGCTGGTTTATTTCAGCATTGCTCTTTGGAATGCTCAATCTTCCCACAGAACCCGCATACGACGGGTTTCTGTGATTGCCCATTTTTCGGCGGTTCAACGGAGGGGCACCTGAAAGGCAGGTGGGTGGACTAATTCTGCGCTGCAGGGAGCTCTCCTTAAATGAGAATCCAGGAGTCTGGCGATGCGACAGCATTAAAACCAACGTCGTAGGCTCCTTCTCCCCTAATAATGGTGGCGAGGGCAGGAGGTGCGTAGAGCAAGAAATGCTCTATTTTCATTTGCTCTATGAGTCAGCAAGGGTCTTGACTCTCTCGGACTCAACCACTTCGCAATGAGTGCGCTCTGACTGGTAGGCCCAATCTTTTCCTTTTGGCTGACTTCCTTGACTTACCCTCTCCAGCGCCTCCTTCAGCATTCAAAGGTTTATCTCGTATGCCTTGGTACATGGTTTGGCGCGACGTCCCAGTCCTCTTGGTCGGCCACAGGTAGGATGTTGTGAAATTCTCTCTTGTATCAATCAGTGCCTTCCACTGAGGAATTTAGCATACTAGAGAGAGTCGGCAGGGGAGAAAACATTCCAGGACCTTACATATGGCTTGTCTGCCATATTCCGGTTCAGCTTTGGTCAGCCTAATACACTGGGCATAAACAAATGGGCCATATGATATATCATCCCCGAGGGGGAGGAGTGCCACGTTTTTAGCATCTGGAGTTCATGGGCGCACTTCTTTCTCATTCTCTACTCTTTTCTGCAGAGAGTCTCTCTAGTGCTTCTTTTGGATAGTGGCAGAGCTTTTATTTTGTATGTTAGTATGTTCAACTCTCCGCCGCCAAAGAAGAATTAGAGGAATTTATTTCTGGTGATAGAAATTCATTTCTCGTCATAATGTCGTTCGGATTCCATTTTATAAGCTGTAGGTCCCATTGCTAGGTAACCAGGGTTCTTAGCCACGTAAAAACTAAGTCTAATATTCGGGCCAGCCCTAGGGAGAGCTGTTAACCAGCTCCGTGGTCTATACTAAACTAAGATATACTTAATTTTTCTCTCTTCTATATAGCCTCCCTTTCTAATCTCACTGCCACTCTTTCATATCTTCTCTCGAACCACATTATGACGAAATGCTCTCTGTGATGTGACATTCTCTCGGTGAGACGTAATCATTCATGGTCTGGATAATCTACCCGATAATACGCGTCTTACATACAATTAGCGAATGAAATATAGCTAAAAGTGTTATGAACTATCGGTGATTAGCTTAATATCAGATTAGAGTGATAAACCGTCTAATAAGTTGTTTACGAGTGAATTAATAAATTCTGAAAAATCATGGAGGAGTCAACCAATAGTGGCAAAGGTGGAGAAATCTTGCATGCATAGGAGATATTCAATATGATGAATTGGCAGGAAGGGAACTTGGTTGCTGATCGTGGAGATAAATTGCAACATCGACCAAAAGATGTGAAATCTTCACAGACATATTGAAAGGATACGATCCTTCAAACTGGAGCAAATCTGTAGAAAATATAATGAAAATAATAGAAGGGATACCAATGAAAGTTCAAGTTATCAAAAGACTTATAAAGAAAATCTGGGAAAATCAACACATTCCATCAAAGAAAATAAGTACGGTGGAATTAGTGAATATATTGATTGATGCAATAGGCAAACGGATGCCTAAAGCATGTAAACTATGTAGAGTGTGGTATAGCATTGTAAATCCACAAACCTGATTAGGAAATGCTATGCTTGCCATTTTTCTTTCACACCCTTCATGTGCTGAAGTTGAGCAAAATAGAAATAAGGACACAAAAATATTTTGCTCAACATGTCTAGTATGGATAGACAAGGTCATTAAATCAAGACTTAATGTACAGATTGTGGAGGATGAAGAAGATGAAGAGGATGAAGAAGAGGAAGAAGAGGAAAATAGAAAAGAAGAAAATAAGACTGAAGAGAGGGAAAAGATTAATGAAAACAAAGAACAGGATAATAGTATGGATGCAGAGAAACTCATAGATTCTACATATGAGGCAATACAGCAACATACTTATGAAGAAATAAATTATGACATGATAAATCAAAATAAAATCCCAAAGAGGTTGTACCTGATCTCCCATACTGATGGGAAAGAACAAGAAAAAAAAAAAAAAAGAAAGACACAGTATGCACCCTTTTGAAAAGAGGGAATTGCAGGTTTGGTGAAAGATGTTATTACAAACATCCCAAGATATGTCACAATTATGAGATCTATGGCAAATGTGCATATCTAGATGGCTATGAAGAGGAATGCAGCGATCTACATCCAAAAATATGTAGAAAATGGAAAGAAGGAAATGGATGTAGGTTTAATAAGAAATGTAGGTACATGCATCCTGTAGCCATGAAAACCAAAATCAAAATCAAATACATATAAAAATCAAGGTAAAAATGAAACAAATAAAGAAAAGAACAAAGATCATGTGATGAAGGCAAAAATAAAGCCAACAACACATTATGAAATGTCAGCACCACGATATGAGCCATCAGCACCTAGATATAGCACAAGGAACAAGCAATGTATCTATGATGCTAAGGGATGGTGCAGATATGGAGATAAGTGCAGGTTTATGCACAAAATGAATAAATATGAAGCTGGAAGAACAAATATAATGGAAAAGTTGGATTTTTAATGTACAAATTTCTGAAATGAAAAAGATCAACATATCAGAACAGGAAAGAGACATGGGAAAATCCTTATTATTACCCATATTAGATAATGGAGATAATACGCAAACCATCATAGTGATGAACGCGCAGGGTTTAGTTTTAGTAACTCAAAAGAAAGATAGAGTTCTTAGAAGAACTAACCCAAAATGAAAAAATAGAAATATTGAATATAAGTGAAACCTGGTATTCCCAAGAGACTGGTAATGATGACCAGATAAAGGGTTTCCAAACTTATAGATCAGATAGAAAAATAGAAATCAAGGGGGAACCGCGATATATGGGAGAGATGCCAATCAAGGAAAAATCTGTGAGAAATATAGTAACACAGAATGTGAATTAATAGCGGTAGAATTTGAATCTGAAAAATTAGTGAACATTGTAATATATAGACCCCTAATACTAAAGAGTTTGACATAATAATTGAAAAATTGGATGAAATATGTAGAAATCACAAGGACTGGACTATACTCCTAACTGGAGACTTTAACTTTCCTTTTGTAGAATGGAAAGAACGAATAGAGACTGTGGTTGTATTTATACATATAAAAAGAGAGCAATAGTAGTGCAGAAGATAAGAGGCAATTTGAAAGCTACTAGATATGCTACTAGAACATAACATTCAGCAAATAAATCACCTACCAACAAGAAAGGATAATATTTTTAGATCTAGTATTTGTGAATGAGGTGAACTATGTTAAAGAAATAATAGTATATAACACGAGTATTTCAAGACCATAATGTCATAGAACTAACAGTCCGTTCCAGAACATACGAAAACAGAGAAAAGCAAGAAACGAAAAATGGGAAGGATATGGAAAATACAATTTCTATAGTAAGAATATAAATTGGTCAAAAATAAATGAAGAATTAAACAAAAAGAATGGGAAAATATATTTGTAAGTGATGATATACAGGTAAATACCAATATATTATATAAAATATTAGAGAAATAGTGGAAAAATATATACCGAAGAAAAAAGTAATCATCAATCACGAATTCCAAGAGACAGAAGGATCTTGTTCCAGAAAATTAGAAAGTGGAAAAAAGCTCTTGCAAAAGAAAAGAATGCATGGAAAGTGATGGAACTAAAAAGTAAGATAGAAAATGCAGAACAAAAAGATTATACAATCAAAAGAAAATGAAAAACAGAACCTAGAAGAAATGACACTACAAAATATCAAGCAAAACCCTAAAATTTTTTATTCATATGCAAAAATGATGAATAAAATAAGAGTAAAATAGGCCCTCTAAGAATTGAAGGGCGATTAACGAATGAAAAAGGAAATATGTAACATATTAGCAGAAAGATATAAGAGTGAATTTACACCTAGAATTGAAAATGAAGATAATGATACAGAAATAAGAGATGAAAATACTGAATATTTATCAGATATAGATATTACAGAAGCCAATATTGTGCAGGCTATTAATGAAATTAAAAATGGATCAGCAGCCAAGGACCAGATGGAGTACCTGTCATATTGTTAAAGAAAGTGGTTCATTCAATCGCAAAGCCGCCAGCAATATTATTAAGACAAAGTATAGATACAGGCAAGATTTATGATGAGCATAAATTAGCATATATTACTCCCTACTTTCAAAAGTGGTTCAAGACTAGAGGCAAGTAATTATAGGCCTGTGAGTCTGACATCTCATATTATGAAAGTATATGAAAGGGTAATAAAAAAATATAATGAAACATTTAATGAAAAATAGATTGTTCAATATAGGACAACATGGTTTTGTACCTAAAAAAGTACAGAAACCCAACTGTTAGTCCACCATTGAAAGGCATATATAAAAATATGATAAATGAAAAGATACAGATGTGGTTTACCTAGACTTTGCAAAAGCTTTTGACAAGGTAGATCTATATATTAGAGAAAAAAAATTAGAAAACATAACATTGTTGACAAAGTAGGAAGATGGATAAAAGAATTTTTGCAAAACAGAAAACAGATAGTGATTGCAAACGATGAGAAAATCGGATGAAGCTACGGTAATATCCGTGTACCACAGGATCATTTGTTAGCTGCATTGCTGTTTGTGATTATGATTGCAGACATAGACAGTGTGTTAAGGACTCAGTAGTAAGAAGTTTCGCAGATGACACAAGAATAAGTAGAGAAATTGCTTGTGATGAAGATAGGAACTCGCTACAAAGAGACCTAAATAAAATATATAAATGGGCAGAGATAAATAGGATGGTATTTAACTCTGATAAATTTGAATCAATGAACTATGGTGATAAAGTAGGAATGCTATATGCATATAAAGGACCTAATAATGAGACAATCACAAACAAGGAAGCAGTTAAAGACCTTGGTGTGATGTTGAATAGGAATATGTTATGCAATGATCAAATAGCAATTCTATTGGCAAAATGCAAAGCAAAAATGGGAATGTTGTTCCAGCACTTCAAAACAAGAAAAAGAAACACATGATTATGCTTTATAAAACGTACGTACATAGTCCACTTGAATATTGCAATATAATATGGTACCCACACTACCAAAAGGATATTGCACAAATAGAGAGTGTACAAAGGTCATTTACAGCTAGAATAGAAGAAGTTAAGGACCTTGACTACTGGGAAAGACTAAAATTCTTAAATTTATATAGTCTTGAAAGGAGAAGAAAGCGTACATGGTAATTCAAGCATGGAAACAGATAGAAGGAATTACCGAAAATGTCATGGAACTAAAATTATCAAAAAGAGCAAGCAGAGGTAGATTAATAGTGCCCAAAACTATACCAGGAAAATTAAGTGGCACACAGGACATTAATCCACCACTGTCCAGCATCGATAATGCAGCGTCTATTCAATGCGCTACCAGCTCATCTGAGGAACTCATCCCAGGAGTGAGCGTAGATGTGTTTAAGAATAAGCTCGACAAATATCTAAGATGCATCCCAGACCATCAAGACTGGAAGATGCAAAATATACTGGAAGATGCGTTAGCAACTCTCTGAAGTAGACATCAAAGGCGCCTCACACTGAGGGACCTGGGGCAACCTTCTTCGAATTGTAAGGTCTGTAGGTCTCTGGTAAAGGTCTAGGGCCTCCCTTTCTAATCTCTTTGCCTACCTTTCCACCTCTTTTCTGATGCCTTTCTCTCGTCCATCCTCTCCTGTACCCAGTCTTTTAGTTCTTTCCTGGAAAGGAGAGTTCCTTCCAGAAAATTTTTGTAAGAAATTTAAAATCATCGCTCTGCTGAGATCTTCTCTCATTGTGCAGGTGGGGTCAACTCAAGCATTTCCATTTGTTTCTTTTCCTCAATAAAGGAATTATCCGGGTATCTAAATCATTTGTGTGAAATTTCTAACAGAGAGGCTGTTGGTGACTTTACAGTTGTGTATTTCAAAAACTCTTCTCCTTGGAATTCTTTGGTCTCCCCAAGGCACTGGCAAACATGTTTTCATTGTACAGGACAATGTGTTAGCAAATAAACATGGTCTCCCAAGGTACCGACAAAAATGGTTTTGATTGGGGACGATGATTGCAAATGATTGGTCTCCCTTTCCTCAAAACAGGTTTTGACTGGGGACATGATTAGGCAAATGATTGGTCTCTTCTTGTTTTGCAGATTTGAAAAAGGGGACAATGATATAGCAAATGATTGGTCTCCTGAGTTTAATGATGGGCTGATTGGGGACAATGATTAACAAATGATTGGTCTGTCAAGGTACCAACAAAGATCTTTTATTTGAGACCGGATTGGAAATATCTTGGCTTTTGGAGTTCCCATGCAGACAAGGTCTGATTAGCGAGAAGCGCAAGTTTTACATTTATGGAGTTTCAGGAGAACGTATTTTGTAAGCAAAGAATATTGATATGATGTGGCCCTGTGGTTCCAATGGTAGTGGGATAGACACATAAAATGTAAATAACCAAACAAAACTGGGCAAAAACAAAACAAAATACATTTCCTCTGGAATTCAGCCGAGTGAAACACAGGGAAAATTCAACAACCAATTCCTAGCAATGAAAATAAATGGCAGAGACAAGTGGCCAAGGCGTTATTTCCTTGGACACTAAATGGTGTCCCAGGATGTTGGTCAGTGACCTCCACCCTGAGAATGTTCATCAAAGAACTGATCCAGGGTTCCAGGACTATATGTAAACTATTTTACCTAGCATTTCACAAATGCAATTTATGGAAAAAGAAAAATTTTGGGAACCTAATCAATTTCATATTGCTACCACTCCAGTCTTTTGTCTATCTGGAGGATTTCCACGCTATACAGGAATTAGAGACCTGTACCTTACAGACACAGTTCGGCTCAGGTTGCTAGGTCACTGCTTATAACAGCTCGAATAGGGACACCCTTACTTCCTAATGATGTTCCGGGCATATTTTGCATCTTCCAGTCTTGATGGTCTTGGATGCATCTTAGATCCATTTGTCGAACAGTATTCTTTAAAACATCTACGATGAGTGTTTCCAAATGAGCTGGTACGCTGTTGAATAGGCCAATTATCAATGCTATTGCATGGTGCGATTAATGTCGCTGTCGCTTTTACATGATTTTCCTGGTATAGGTAGCTGACTAAATCTACCTGAAGACAGCAACTGCCGACAAAGCACAAGCTCGAACCGGCCTTACGGGACCATATCGTTTCCATGAAAGAGATCAAACACACCTTCTCCTTTAATGCCTTCAAATATCTGCACATATAAAAAAACAAAAGAATACGCTGTCACCCCTGCATGCGGTGAAATTAGAAAAAAAAAAAATGTATTGATGCCAATAACCACATACCTCCCTGACCGGGACTGGCTGGTTATTTGGAAGAAAATGCCAGTGGAAAGTCATGCAAGCGCGCAGGTGGGGCCATGCTGACCGTGCAGGCGCGTTCACCAGTCTTTTTCAAAAGAATGCTTTGAAAGTGAATGAGAAGGGTCAGTGATCAAAATTTGTAATTGCCGTCCATGTCCTTTACCTTGGAAACAAGGTTTATAAAGCATTTTAATGTTATGATGTTCTTGATTTATGTTTTTGATTTTCCAAAGGATTTTGAGTGTCAACATCATTTTCTGTGTCATATTTCAGTGCCTAATTTTTAAAATCATGGTTTTATTAATTTCGTTGTTGCAACGTTCCAATGCTTTTATTTTTGTTGTCGTTGTTCCTTATTCTGTGGAATAATATACTAACCTAAGTGTTGCATTTTCTGTAACCGAGACTCTTTTTTTGTTATTATTGTTTATCAGAATGTCTTGAGGAGGTGAATTGTTGCCATGATAAAGAAGGTTGTTAAAAATGTCACTGCTTTTATTATTGTTGTGTCTAAATTGACAAATTATTGTTTGTGGTGTTTCACTTCTTGCAGGAGCAACTTTGTACATTCGTACAGGATGAGGAATGAGATTAAAATCGAGATGACCACCATCATTTTTATGTTGATATAGTGTGGGATAAAAGATCTTTGAAAACTTTTATTTTTTTGGGTTGATCTGTTTCAGGAAAGGGTAAGGTTTGTTGGGGCGATTTTGTAGAAAAAATAGAGCTGATAAACAAATGAGAAACAAATAAATGAGTAAAAGATAAAAAATAATATACAATTTTTTTGTGTTGGTTGTCTGCGTGTTCCATTCACTTGTAATTTTGGTTTGTACACGCGTCAGCTGACCCCCATAGAGATAGTTAGTTAATTTTAATTGGTTAAGTCAGTTGAGGCGAGGCTCGTGGCGGGATCCTGGTGTGGAGGAGCTGCATTGTCTTTGCTATGACACAAAGGACTTGGGGAGGGAGGGCTATCTCCTTCTCAGTCTTCGTGAAACTTCCCGGAAAACTGATGCAGTTGTAGGACGCCATTACAGGGCAGATCAACTCATCTTCTCTCAGACAGAGGAAACTCTTCCCCCCAGAAACCCCCAAATGTTCGTTGGGATTTAGCATCACCTTACCTGGCACCGATGTACAAAGAGGCCTATAGGAGAAGTGCCCTCTTAATCGTGTCCAGTAGAGAAGAAATCGTGGGTTGTGAGTATTTTAAGCTGGGAAGATGCAAAAAAAGACGTCCCTTTGGGGCAGAGCGTTTGCCTGGTGGTTGGGAAAGAAAATAGTTTCCCTCTGCTGCATCCGGTTCCCCCTCAGCCTCTCTTATCTCGGTTTAATCAGTTTTTAGTTTGCTTAGATACTTGGGCCCTTGTGAAAGTTTAGATAATACAGATCATTGTTTTGAATTTACCCCTGTGTCTTATTTAAGCATGACAGCCAGTACTGCAAAGGAGAATGTTTTGTCAACCCCAAGAGTAATTATAATAATCCTATATATATATATATATATATATATATATATATATATATATATATATATATATATATATATATATATATATATATATATATATATATATATATATATATATATATATATGTTCATGCATATCATATATACTCATTGTTACACAACTAATCTCAAAATTCAAACATATACCTCACTTCAGCCAGATACCTGAACTCACATAACATTAATTATTACGACTGAGTACTATAAAGGTAATTGATCCCTTAAGAAAAACTTATTTATTACTTGAAAAATCAAACTATGTCTATCAGAATATGTGTGAAGTATCAAAATTAAACTAGAAATATTCTAGAGTAGAAGGGCATCACTCCATCAAAAACTCTAACTGTTTCCCTGGTCTTAATTCACTTTAGCAAAACTAATAGAACAAAACATGTTTATCACTTTGCCTTATGCACACACAATAAATCCTATTCACTGGTGATCAATAAATGAAACAGTTTTTCTAAAAATGTTAAATACAAAAATTTATTTTTAAATTCAAAGTTTATAATTAGAATTCACAATTAATGAAATAAATCTTAAATTTATTACTTGAAAATAACACAACACTCAATTAATTCTTGAATTAAACTATAAACAAAACTAATTCACAAAAAATTTATCAGGAATTTAAATTAATAAAGCAAAATTTAAACTATAAAGAATTACTCAAGATTTGAAAAGAAAATCTTAAATGAAATATTAAATCAAATATGCAATGTTAAATTACCAAGAAACATTTAAAATATACGTAAAAAATGTTACATCACAAACATAAAAAAAATGAAAATATAAAGTATTGTAAATAAAAAACACACAAAAATACACACAAGATTTATCAATAATGATTTCACTTGGTCAAAATTTCCTAACTTATCATACCATGGTATTAATAAGTAAAATTCTCGTTACCTACACAGACTTATAAAACCTCTGTAAATCACTTGCTGCAGCTGCATTACCACAAAACACTTTTTACCAGGCACCGTTACAAACTAAATAACTTTACTAAATTCAGATCTCAAAAGTTAATGCTAATACGTGACCACAAAACACTACGTTAAAGTAATCTCTTTCTAAGAACGAGAGAGAGAGAGAGAGAACCAAACCGACTGGTCTCAGAAATCAGAATGAATCAAATTTTAGAATTCCAGTAACATCAACTGGTCTTACATGAATGTCATTAAAGCATTTTTAATTTTAGAATTCCAGTAATCATAAAACAATTACATGATGTCATTAAAACATTTTGGGTGCGAGATACAATGGAGAAGTTTCTAGAAGGAAAATGACGTCATCCCAGCAAAACGTTTTGAACGCAATCTTACAAAACATGGCGTACGTGACTCGAACAACGTATGTAACAACATGAAATCACTCGTCTTGAGCTCGTATGGGACGAATCGGCATTTGTTTTCCAAACCTGTCATCACTAACCCAAAACAAAGTGCTCTCTCTTATCTCAACTGACGACAATTGAAATGAAACAAGTCCTCCCTGGACACACACGTGTTCATATACTAAGCTTTTACCAAGAAAGATATTATTCATTCTAAACTACGTTACTATTAAAATTGTATTATCAATTCTAAATTATGCTATTAAGTTATTTAATCATTAGTTCTTTTGAGATCTGATGCCAAACTAAATATGACACTTCAACAATCATCATCATTACACATAACACATGAAAAAAAATAAATATGTCAAAATTATAGGAGGATATATGTATTACAAGGCAACATCATGAAAATATATATATATATATATATATATATATATATATATATATATATATATATATATATATATATATATATATATATATATATATATATATATATATATATATATATATATATATATATATATTATATATAATAGGATTCCCAATCCAGCAATACCATTGTCTTATATATATATATGCTAAAAATATAAGAGATAAACAATAAATAACGTCATAGTATCACATAAAATATATATATATATATATATATATAAATCTTCATATATATATCTTATATATATATGATAATTTTTATCAAGCTTTGATTTAATTTCATGCTATATATAATGGACCCGATTTTTATGAATCCCTATAATTTCATGGTGTATCTAATTTCCTTGGTGAAAAGATGGTCAGGGCAGAGATTGATAGTAATCACTGGAAGTAGAAGAGCTATTCGTGAATTTTGTTAGTAACTGGCAAACTCTGTAAAAATGTTTTCATCTAGGTCAGTTATTTTAAAAATGCATGCAAAATTTTATTCATGTAAATATAGTTATCTTAATCCACTGATTTTTAATAGAAAAGTCATTTTTACTTTATTGTCGTCGCTTTAAACATTTTTATTTACTTTTAACTAAATTTTTGTGATGTTCAAATGATATTAATAAAAACAAACAGATAAAAACCCAACTAATAAACCCAAAATAGAACATCCTCATGATCACCTAAAACACATTAACAGAAAACAGCATAAAAACAGGGAAAATATACAAATTATTAAAGAATCGCATCAAATTATAAGGAACAAATGATTGGCAATTTATTCCAGTAAATTCTTTTGATGTTCAAGCAATAAAAAAATTCTCAGGTTAAAAATCTATGTCAACATTCAAACTATAAATGTATTTTTTAAACAAAGAAATATATTAAGAATCTCCATGTAACAGCAGGTTAACAAAGTTAAAACCAGGGTTAATATATTTGACATTAACTGATTAGAAAGCATCCTGGATGCGACCTAAAGTTCAGTCAGACTCATCAAGAAATTTCTGTGAAACAAGTTAAAAGACGCCGAAGTTTCTTATGAGCATTTTTTTTTCTGTATAGTGTATAATGCTCATGGAATGAAACGCTCAATATCAAATCCGAAAACTTTCAGGAAACGGCCCGATGGTTTTAGCACTTTTTTGGTATTAATTTATATGGTGCCAGACGCACGTTCATGGCTATTTTTTAAAAAATTTAAAGTACTGAGGCTAGATGGCTGCAAAATTTTGTTTGATGATTGGAGGTGGGTGATCAACTTGCATATTTGCAGCCCCTTTAGTAGTTTACATTGCATTTTTAGCCAAGTCTAGATTAAGGGCGGACAGAAAAAGTGCGGACGGACTTTCAAATAACCATCTCAATACTAAACCTCGGCAGAAGACTAAAAATGATTTATCTAAATTTGTAGTATATGTTCTCCCCTCTGAAAAGAAAGCCAGTTAGTGTTAGAATTTTACTGATTTTTTTTATGTACAGGGTGTTTTATGTGTTAATAAAACAGCCTATAAAAAGTTGAGCTATTTTTTTAATTCTCTTCAAATTCAACTAATATGATTGGTGCATATATCTTTGGTATGTTTTCTGATCATCACCGAGAAGCAAATTTCATTAAGGTAACTAATGAATCATTAATGCGACTTCATCAAGTTGCACTAGTGACTTCCCCGCGTTCTGCATTATAGCCATTTTTCAGACAAAAAAAAAAATCTCTATGTTATTAACATTACTGGATTTGCTGAAAAGACATTTTATGTGTCGAGGGAAAAGACTGCTGCCCAGTAATGAAGTCATAAATATCACTATAAATGTAACATGTTAAATCCTCTTCATGCAGTTATTGCCTGGAAAGCATTTAATTTGGTTCGTTTGTCAATATAATGTTGCTTCATGATGGAATGTATTTTAAATAATCATAAAAAATGTGATCTGAGTTTAAAGAAGGAAGGCTCCAATAAAACTCTGGACACTATAAAAATTTCTTTTTAAATAATTTCAATTTATCTATGACTCTGTAAAGGGGTCATATATATTATAATAATTGCACAAAAATAGTTTATATATGAATTGATAGCCAGATTTACTTGTAATGATTGTAAGGAAGAAGTTTTCATAGTGTCTGGGATCAACTCAGTTATATCTCATTTAGTCACAGAAATATCTTAGTTTTTAGCCACCGTTTCTGCCTAATACATTCTTATGGATATAAATTCTATGCTGTTTTTGTTTACATATCATGATCGTATATAAATCTGGAGAAGTAGTTTATTCTGTTAAAAAGCATCTTTGCATCTTTTAAGATTTTCCATTGCATTTTTGTTTCCAATATAAACTTTGTCATGGTTTATAAGATGGGTTAATGCTGATTGTGAAATTTTGTATCCTTTCCAGCTTGGTATTTTCATAGTATAACTGCGACAAGGTTTACCCTTGATGTTATTGCTACTTTTATTACTACACAGTGATTCAAGTTCTGGTTTTCATACTGGCTGCGGTTATTTTACTGTATGTCTCGAGATATTTGAATCCCATCCATTTTCTAAATTTAAAGCTAAGTATGGTTTTCTAGTTTCTATATTTAAGTTTAGCTTTTAGAATACTGAAAAAGTATCAATATAATTCTACCAATAACTTAAAATGAAATAAAGAATTTAGAATTTATCGCAATATAAAGAGTGTGATAAAAAAAGTATTAAAAACAAAGACCTGCGTGTTCCATTAATGTCAAAATAATTTAGTGTCAAAATAATTTAGTCAGATGAGAGTCAAGAACATATTTCCACTCACTTACTTGTTCATAGTTAACTGTAAACATTACTACCTCTCTTTATAGCTCAGTGGTTGTTCCTGGATTCTTGGATTCTGTGTCATGGGATCTAGACTCAGTAGTGCCCGTCCATTTTCATCCGTCTAATATTAAAAATCTATTATTAAAGTGGATACATTTTATAAATAATCAAAACTTTGATGACATTAGAGTGGATATCCTATTAATATGCATCAGTTTTCACATTCATTGCAATCGTATATAAAATTATGTGATAAAAAAATGTCATAAAAAACTTTGTGTTCAATAAAATCCAACTATCATGGTCGAGGTACCCACAACGCTAATGCCGAGTAAGTATCGGCTCTCGGCGCTAAATATAGTCCTGGGCAATATCGCGTTAACTAATCCTCTCGGATAGCTCAGTGGTTATTCGGGATTAAGCTGGATGTATTTCCTCTTTCTCTTGAGGTTGTTAATACGCCCGTCCATTTAATACTTATAAATTCCCCTTGAAATAATTTCCCATCCTTTACCTGTTTTCAAATGCAGAAATGCGATATTGTTTATTTTGCATATTGATAATATCACGACATAAAAATCTAAAAAATTATCTGCCAGTTTAAAAAAATAAGATAATTATCATTTCTATGATTAATGCCAGGCTGATAACAAACTGAGATAAATATAGTAAGATAACTATAAGAAAGAATTGATAGCTAAGTGGTTTTCGTAGACAAATTTTAAGTTTAAAGCGGATCACTGTTCAGGTTTCATGGAGCATATTTATCACTATAAATAACAGTGATAATTTACAAATTCAGTATTACGTAATGGTTTAAGTGAATAATTTATGAATTATATAAATATGTGATAAAAAAATGTATAAATATATATATATATTCCATATATACCAATGATATATATATATATATTAATGCCGATATATATATAATATCCCACTCTATACATACACAATACACACACACACCAGACAATATATATATATATATATATATATATATATATATATATATTATATATATTTGCTCTAGGATGGAAGTGTTTCAGTTGAGACCAACCTTCCCATATCATATAAATTTTAACATACTTCCCCATCGAATATAACCAACAAAAGCCTATTTGTACCGAACGTGGCCCTTCACTCAAGACAGTGGGCTAACCACAAGGTATGCAATTTACTACTAAAAGAAATAAAAGCATGATCGATTTTTAATAATCATACCAATAGAGTTATTCAACATGCAATTGAATTTTTGTCCCTAACTGGTGATGTGAAGTCTCTTAGTTAGTGAGGTAAGAGAACTCTTTGTGCGCACACTTAGGATGGGTTGACATTCGAAAGGGATATTCCTTCTGGGTGAGCGAGGCTATTTTGAAGCCGAACTTTTTTTAACAGGAAGGTTGACCTGGTTTCTGTTTATTGGGATATTATATGCCATGATTGAATTTTTAGTTTTAGTATCATGATCTGTAGATAATAATAATAATAATAATAATAATAATAATAATAATAATAATAATAATAATAATATATTATTATTATTATTATTATTAAGCTATTAATATTATTCAATTTCAGTAATAGTAGTAGTAGTAGAAGTAGTAGTGCTAGTATAGTAGTAACAGTAGTAGTAGTAAGATAGGCTATTTTTGGTTGGCAGTGAAAACTGGAGGGCTCTTACTATTGGCTAGAAGCCGGTTATTTTATTATTATTAATTAATAATAATAATAATAATAATAATAATAATAATAATAATAATAATAATAATAATAATAATAATAATCATTCCGCTTCTAGCCAATATATAAGATCCCTCCGGTTTCGACCAAAAAATAGCCTAATAATAATAATAATAATAATAATAAATAATAATAATAATAATAATAATAATAATAATAATAATAATAATAATTTTCCAAGAACTTCACGAATATATATATTTTTTTGGTCATAATGTCACAATGAGCGAAACACAATAACATATTAGTCATTTCAGGAGAAATTTATTTTTCATTCAGATAACATTCTCATATGTCTTCCATGATATATTCTAGTTTAAACAATAATCAGTCACTTCTCTTGCTCAACACTGTTATAATCTGGCATTTACACATGATGTAAGTGTATAATACACTTAACTATGTAAAGATTTTTTTCCTTGTTTACTCTCAAGAGTTATAAACATTGAAGGCAGAAATGAAATATGTTGCGCAATTTCTTGAAATTATAATAAAACGTAATATAATTGGCTATATTTCTTATAAAAATAATTCCCCGAAGATTTATATCCAGAAATATCGTTCTACGTCCTCTTAAAATGTATTTCCATGATATATATATATAATTGTATGATATATGTAGTTTCTCTTGTTTTTAAATATAGTTCCATTCATTTTCTGTTACTTATATAATACTATTTTTGCATCTTATGAAAAATATAATATACTCTGGAATATACTTTAAAAATATAACCTTTTAGTTTTCTGTAAAGAAAACAATTGGCTGAAAGTCTGTTTTACTTTTTGATCTGTAAACTCTTTTTCTGTCATTCAGATCTTAAAATAAACTGAGGTTAAAGGGCTGCAAATTGGTATGTTGATCATCCACCCTCCAATCATCAAATACAAATGAAGGAACAAATCACGTGCAATTTTTGTTTTATTAAGATTAAAGTTAGCCGTAATCATTGCAAATGGCAACGATATGGGATAAGCCACCACCGGTTCGTGGTTAAATATTCATGGGTCCGCGGCTCATACTGCATTATCAGAGACTCAACCGAAAGATAACATCTATTTTCGGTGAGCTTGATTATACGTGCCCTGTACAGAAAACTCGATTGCGCCGACGAAACTCGGCGCATTTTTTTTTTATTTTTCCAATCGTTTTATTAACCCGTTATAAAATCTTAAACCGTGACAAAAATAAAACGAAAAATTTAATCTAAGTTTTTCGTAAATCGTTGTTGCATGCAAGACAAAGATTATCAATTTCTTCATTAATATCGATTCCTGATGAAATCAACCGGTCAAATATGATCTTTACCTCCCGTCGAAGGTGATATAAAATTAGTTAAAATAACCAGGAAATTTAATCGGGATCAAGTGAATTACCTTCCAGCAATGCCAAGGTTGCAATATGTTTACCCTGGACTGCCATGTTTCGATACTTTTCAGTCGTGAAATCATGCACTGCAAAGGGACAATGACCTGGGTCACCCCGGGAAAGGACGATAAAGTAAATCTAATATTTTTATTTGGGTTAGCATTCAAGAAGATTAAACATGATTGTCACGCCTTTAGGAAAAAAAAGCTGGTGGTGGTGTTGGTCTCCCGACAGCATGAAGGATCAACATTTCAAGATGGCAGTTCACGTTTTCCATTCTTAAAAGGATCTACTCCTACTCTATTACATTATTTAAAAGAAAATCTTTGAAGCTGAATATTTTCCCGTTCAGTACTGCAAGAGATAGATTAAGGTTTCCCCATGCAGTGGTGAGGAAAATTAATTCAGATTTGGTTTAATTTTGCCTTATTTTAATTCTTGAAATATGGATGAATGAATTAAATATTTACTTTTCCTTCTTTTGCCAGATGAGATGCCTGAGGTGAATTTCATAAATGATATTTCAATTCGATAAACAATAGTTTAGGTAATATAAATATATACATATATATTTATCATCATATATAATTTCATATTCGATTCGGCGCAAAAAAAAAAAAATATAAATAAAAAATAAAAATGATGCCGTTAACTTTATTGTGAGGGTTGAGCACACTTCTACTTTAGGACATCAATAATTAAAACTTTCATGTACGCATTACAAATTAAAACAAAAGTCAAATTGAGAATCAGTTACCCACCTATTTTCATCTATACCCCCAAGATCATATCGTGTACGAAAATGCCCTCTATGACATAATGGCTACTAAGATTAAATTAAAAGGATATGAACTCTCGTGAAAATATTTAGCAATCTTGGAAACACTCTTTATTAAATACTATAACAATTAATTCAACACCTCTGTCTTTTAAACCATGGATTCTCAGTGAGTTTAAGTCGACGGAAAGCAGGATTTTCAGGGTCTGATTTATTTTATACACCTTCCTGGTTGCGTTTACTCCTCCCTATACCTTTGTACTTTACTTTTATATTAAAAGTTGCTATACATGTATAAATTTTTTTTACTGAATTTTAGTGTGCTCAATTCTTATTTTAAAAATAGATAATTCAATTATTGTAAGATAAATATTTGATGGAACTTCGCAATGATATATTCTCGTGAATTAAAATAAAGTACCAAAAAAGTCATAATGGATGATCCCTTCACTAACAGACTTTTTTTTTAAATATCTCGATATTTTAATTATATATCTATTTATTGATATATATTATAATTTAATAAAAATTTATCGTTATTGTTGTTTATTTTCATTTTTGGCAAGATATGTATGTTTTCTTTTAATAAAATTACCTCTATAAAAAAAGTTATATATATAATAGAATACCTAATAGTTCATATTTTCCCCATATCAAGCTACATTTGATTCATATATAATTTGCCTCAAGCTTTGTCAATCCCTGTTTTTCATATTTACACATTCTCCGACATTCCTTATAATCTTAAATGAATATATATATTAGATATATTCTCATATAAATTATTTCATTTACTAATATGAAAATTCATTGTAGAGTTTCAATCAATAAACTTTGTATTGTTTTTTCTGATTATTTGCCAATAGATATTCTTATCTCTTTACCTTTCACAATAAAATGATATTATATTAATCTTGAAATGAATAAATGTCCCAAAAATACAACAGAGGTAAACTTATACTAAAAGTTTCAGTGTCTGAAAAAATAATAAAGTTGGTTTGTTTTTAATTTTCAACTCTGAAATATAGGGAATTCTGAACCTTTCTCATTTTCATATAACCAAAACAACAGATCTCTCTCTCTCTCTCTCTCTCTCTCTTCTCTCTCTCTCTCTCTCTCTCTCTATCTCTCTCCCTGTTAAGTCCTAGTTCAGCCATATATAAATATTAGGGTTAAGGTGGGAATGGGTGACATGAAAAAATAACATGGTAAAAGTACAGATATCAGTTTTAATCCATAGTTGTCAAGGTCCTTCTGAGATGAATAGTAACACTCCCAATGCCTTTAAATCCAAGAGCACCCTCATTTGAATGGAGGTTGAGAGGGAGTGAAATCCTAAATAAAAACGATATGGGCACAGTCGACCAATCCTTTAGAACTATTCTCAAACAACAAGAAAGTGAGCTCCGGAATAGGTTGAGAAGGAAATCCCGAGTCAAAATACTGGGCAATGCAATAGAAGCAACTATCTTAAAGCCTCTTCGAGCGGATAGAGCAAGAGAGAACGTTGAGAGTTTATCGGTTGTCAATCAGTTTTCCCGTTTGCGCAAAGGACTAAATCTTAAAGTATCAGTCATAATACAATTGGCAAAAAATAAATAATCATTTCTTAGGAAGAACTAGCATCTAAGCCAGCCAGGATTCCTGTCTGTGACTGTTGTTTTATTCATTATGATATCAAGGAGATTTTTTTTTTTTTTTTTATATAAAGTATTTTATCGACTAACTTTAATATTCCCATATTCCTATAAGACTTAGAATCGAGGTTAACCCATCTCCTTCGTGATGGTAAAGTGCTAATGTTTTAATTCGCTGACAAACATTTTTTTTTTAAACTCAGTTTTTATATAATTTATATTAAAACTTTTAGATTAAGTTTTCCCCTAAGACCCTCATCGAACTTCATTATTTTCTATTTGTTGCTTATATGTATAATGTATTCACATTTTATTAATTTATATTATATATATATGATATATATAAAATGTGCTTCTCTTTAATATTAGATTCAACCTAAGAGATGATATCTAAAAGATGTAATTTATATTAATGTAAACTAAGTTTTATAACTATCATAACTGCAAAAGTTACTAACAACACATTTGAAGGGGAGATGAGTGTTAATGATTCGGGTTTAAAAACCAAATAAGCATTCTCTAACTACAGAGACTTGATAATTTTCATATATAAATAACTAATTTATATATACATTATTTCATATATATATAAATAATATAGTTTCAATGTATATATATATATATATATATATATATATATATATATACATATATATATACATTTATATTTTATATATAAATATATATCTATATATATTATATATACACATACACATATATATATATATATATATATATAGCCTCACACACATATATACATATATATATATATATATATATATATCTATATATATATATAAATATATATGGTATATATATCAGACACTTGCTATCCGTGTAGACATCCCGGGATTATATATGTAATCAACCCGGATAGGTTTTGCTTAAAAAGCAAATGGATGTTACAGACTAAATACACACACAAAACAAAAGCCACTATTCTAAAAAACATAACAAACATCTCACACATCTCGAACTCTCGCCATACCAGCGCAATAACTTCTCGCTGCTGGGAAGAAAGGACGTTGGGTCAGGTATGATATATATATATACATATCTAAGCGTATAGGCAGGGCAGATCGAGACCACATATAAAGCCAAATCAAATATCCTGCAAAAGAAGGCATCGTGCTTACCATACAAAAATAGAATAAAAAAGCATAAAAGAAAAGAAGAAGATATATATATATATATATATATATATATATATATATGTATATATATATATATATATATATATATATACTATATATATATATATATATATATATATATATATATATATATATATATATATATATATATATATATATATATATATATATTTCCCTTTTATGTTCTGTGTTGTATGTTTGTATGGATTTTAGTCTTTCTCTTCTTACCTTGGTTTCTTTCAAGATGTCCTTTTTATGTTCTTGTTCTTTGTTGTATGTTTGTATGGATTTTAGTCTTTCTCTTCTTACCTTGGTTTCTTTCGAGGTATCCTTCAGATCGCTTTGCGGATGATGTGCTATCTTTGTATATTTATTATTTTTAAGTAATTGATATCTCTCAGAAAGGCGTATAGAGACGAGATCGGTAATTTCTTCACTTTAATTAGTACTTAGTATTATAAAGATCAGTACAAAATTATGTCTGCATTGTTTTTCTGCTGTGGTTTTCCTCCTTCGGAATCTTGTTGAAAGTCTGTGCGCTGTTTTTTCCTCAATCACTCGATGCAATGTCGCAAACACTGGGCTTATTATCGCTGCCGGCATCTTGCTCAATTTGTTGTGATAACAGTTCAAAATGTTTTGCTTCAGGACTTACTAAAGCGGTTTATTACACTCGATGTTCTTATTTAATCTGCTATTCCGCAACTTTTTGTTTGCTGGAGTGTTTTATTTCTTCAGATATAGTTGATCTTCATCGTAAAAATCTAAGTTCGTTTTGTAAATTTTGTTTCATAACCAAATAATTGCACTGATAATTTCATTAACGTTCGTTTGTTTGTCTTGCCTTCTGGATCCA
>NC_089752.1:77116759-77137786 GCF_040412425.1 Macrobrachium rosenbergii | reverse complement strand
ATATATATATATATATATATATATATATATATATATATATATATATATATATATATATATATATATATATATATATATATATATATATATATATATATATATATATAATATATATATATATATATATATATATATATATATATATATATATATATATATATATATATATATATATATATATATATATATATATATATATATATATATATATATATATATATATATATATATATATATATATATATATATATATATATATATATATATATATATATATATATATATATATATATATATATATATATATATATATATATATATATATATATATATATATATATATATATATATATATATATATATATATATATATATATATATATATATATATATATATATAATATATATATATATATATATATATATATATATATATATATATATATATATATATATATATAATATATAAATATATATATATATATATATATATATATATATGTGTGTAAAACCGTAGTCATCAAACTCATATATTGTTAATCTGCGCATTTTAAGGGACTTTTTGGCAGTTGATCACTGAGAACTACAAGAATAACCTTGATATGGCTAATCTTTATAATTCAAAAAGTGATATTTCTGGAGACTCTGAAAAATCGCTACTGGAACAGAAATCTAATCTTTCTGAATAAATCTTTCCACCATCCTTTACATGCCTGTATGTTTAGAGCGCGCGCGTGTGTGTGTGTGCGTGTGCGTACGCGCGCGCTTTGTGTACTTGGTTTTTTACTTTCGCCAAAGGAACAGGGATTTCCGTAACAGCTGAGTAGAAAATATGCATGGATACACATTTTGTTTTTTTACTCTTTTCTGATCTCGGAGATAAATCTGCAACATCAAAGGAATATGGAGTACTACATCCAATGTTCAAACTTCAATACCAAGTTACAAAACAGAGCAGGTAATATTTTCCTGTTTTTCAGTCTGTCTTGCTTTCCTTTTCGTAGCTCAGTTAGTTGTCAAATCAATATCCTGTGATCAGATTTTACCTTTGATGTATATACGATTGACTCCATATTGTGAAAAATTGTCAGGGCAAGTATATGAATACTGATTCAACATATATTTTGCCGCTTTATCGACAGATCTTTGTTTTTTCTGACAATCGATATTTTCACGATTTCTCTAAATCAAAAAGGTTCTTCTTTGTTTATGAGCCTTCCAATCATACAGAACTTATATATATATATATATATATATATATATATATAATGATAATAATAATAAAATGAAATGCCACATGATTTAGTTAGTACAGGAAAATAAGTATGAATAAACATAAATGCAGGTTTGTATATATATATATATATATATATATATATATATATATATATATATATATATATATATATATATATATATAGACACACACACACACACACACATATATATATATTAGTATATATATATATATATATATATATATGTATATATATATATATATATATATATATATATATATATGTTGCACAAACCTTGCATTTGCGTTTATTAGCTCTTACTTATATTTTCGCTCCTTCGTCATGTGTATATATATATATATATATATATATATATGATACTAATACTAACCAATATAACCTTGGAATTGCAGGAAGACAGTAAAAACTCCTAAAGAAGAAACCCACGACATTTCGGGAAGGTCCCTTGTTTTAATGGCTACCTTGACTTTATTGAGGGGTCGTTTCCTCATGACCTTTCGGTGCCTTCTCACATCGAGAGCATCACGTTTCATGAAGACATTGGTTCTAGCGGTTTATTGGCCCTTTACCGGTAACAGATCATGGTTTGTTTGTTGGCATAGATGAAGCTGCCTTATGTTAGGACGGGCACTAGCTCACTGATGGTCCATAATTGATCGGTTAGTTGTTGATGTAAACAAGAGGGCTGCTTTGGACCTCCGATCTCCTGCTATCAAAAGGAGAGAATCAAACCGTTCTGCGTATATATTTAAAGAGAAATAAAAGTCACAAATATTTGCCAAGTTATGATGATTGATATCTAGAACTGGACATGTTCATTTGTAACGAGTATAGAAAGGAATCAATGATAAATGCAAGCTTCTCCAGAATAAAAGAAAACATAGAGGACAAAACAACAACAAAAATATTGGAAATACGAAGTAAAACTGGATCAGTTGAACAAATAGATAAAAGCATAGAAAAGCAAAAACAAACATTAGTCAAAGAAAATAAGACATTTAGGCAATAGTCTACTCTTTAAAGCAGCATTGAACACTACTGTATGTTTGAGCGTTGGTACCATTATGACAGAAAGCAAGAACGCTTCATCAGCAGCACTTCGAACCACATAGATGCACTGCACCATTCACCTCAATCTTATATACTTTCGTTCTTACTTGAATCTCATTCCTTTCCATTCTCATACACCGTTCACACCATCCGTCCAACCCTTTTAAGGTGCCCTCTCCTTTCACCCAAGGCCTCTGCGATATACACATGCTTTCATCAAACATATCTTCGTCCGTTGTCTTCACATCATCAGGTTTTCTCAAAATACTTTCGAAGTTGTGTGGAGGAGAAATTAAGTATCCATAAAAATAACTAAGTTAAGGTGTGTTTGCTTCTGAAGAAAAATAATAATACTTTTTATCCTTTAGCGAACATTGTGTACAAGTTTAAATAAAATCTCAAACCACGATATATAAATAATAAGTAAAACAGAGGAAACTTGAGAATTCTCATTCTCTTTTAAAACACAGAAAGTATCTATTAATAAAGATGAAGTTTTTTGTGTTCTCCATCTATTGTCAGAAGCGTACAGCTGGCAAGCTTTTTAAACTTCTGGGAATCTGAAGAAGTTTTCATTTTGAGAGATAGAGGCAAAAGATCCAGAGCGGTTAACAAAATGTGATAAATTCTTCACAATGTCATGATCTGAATGAGTTGAATTTTAAAATTTCGTACAGTCTTTTAACAAAATGTGATAAATCTCACAATGTCATGCATCTGAATGGTTGAATGTTAACAGATGTCTCTCTTGATATGCTCTCAAATTTCTTAATCTCTCTCTCTCTCATTTCTCTCTCTCTCTCTCTCTCTCTCCATAACATGAAATATGTTAATTAAACTACATAACTTTGTTAGTAATAATCACGATTAATAACATAAGCTGAATTATAGATATAACTCTTAAAGATATGCCTTCGCTCACAGATAAGTCTCCACAGTTCTGAGAAGCCATTCATTATGGTGATGGCAAGCAATTTACAATAACCTCTTTGAAACATCATTATTTTCGTTGTTAAGCAATCAGTGTGTTAACCAATTAAATTCTTGTGTATATTAAATTCCTTGTCATATGTTCAGTTAAATATGATCTCTCTCTCTCTCTCTCTCTCTCTCTCTCTCTCTCTCTCTCTCTCCTCTCTCTCTCTCTCTCTCTCTCTTACCTAAACATGAAGGTGTAGGGCCAGCTCGGAAATCACTTTTAAGTTTTAACGGCAGAGTAGGATTTACTTGATAGTTCTTCTCGTCTCTCATTGAAGCTCAGTTGGAATAATTAAGCAGAGAAAAAAATACTTGCAAGATAAATTTTCTTCCGTTTGCATTTAAAGTGGGTTTGATTCATATATGTGCCTTTAATCATTAATCATCGAAGATACTCTTGCTGAGTATCACTTTCAATAAGAGTAGGCTACCGCTCGTTATCAAATTTGGTATACAGTACTGGAAATCTACTAAAGTCTCTGTATTTAAGTCGCAGAACGTAATTGTATGGTCAGGTGTAGCTACGTGAATAAGGCACTCGTCCATTACAATGACTAGAGATCTATCAGCAACGAACTGGACTTGATCCTGTGCCTTGTATCCAACAATGGGCTCTAATGGGTTCTAGAAAAGCTTCATGAAAGAGTGCACTCATTAAAAATTTAAGAAAATCGTTACTTGGTCAATGTTGACACTGAGGACTAGAAAGACACAATTTTAATAGTGCACGTTAAGGTATACGGATAGGCCTTCAAGGAAAGAATGAAACTGTACCAACGAATAATTGTTGTGAGATGGATTACGCGTTCTTAAAAATGGTCTGTTTTAGCATTCCCAGATTTCCTAGACAGATATTCCTAATAGCAAATAGTATCGACCACGATAAGAGAGAATCCAGATGAGCAAATTCTGTACAAAATGAAATTTGCATGCTCAGCAGATAATTACAAAACAATCCAAACCAGTTGCATTAGATACTCTACCGCCTGTCACATGATCTAAGACATCTTTGGTCATCTTTGAACGGTTATTACCATTTTAAAATCGAATCCTGTAATAAAGTAGCTTAAACTAGTGACTGAAATCGTCTACAGAAAACCTAGATTTCTGTCTTAAATTCGATACAAAAAACTCTCAGCAATGTACAGTTTCACAAAGTGCACAGGTTTCTGCCCACTGAAACTCTCTAATGACAGAAGAAACACAGACACACTGCAACATTCGGAAGGTCATGACCAACTAGCCAGTCATATATTAATCTATATTAATATCTTTGTCATCCACATGACTCTAAACGAATTTGCTCAGGTCTTATAAATAAAGCTCTTCTGTCATCATCAAGTGAGATGTACGAAGGTATCTGGAATATTTTTATTTACACTTGAAAAATATTCACCTCAAATGGCACTTTTGAAAACGTTATATATAGAAAAATTAATAAATAAACAAATGAATCAATGCATATGTTACACGCAGACAGCGAAACCAAGTATTTCACGGACTGCCTGTTTCACCGTGTTTAGTACTGTCCTGGGGATGTGATGGCCCTAAGTGCATTCGCTATCTGTTTGAAATTTCAGGCAGTTCGGAGAAATGGGTTTCGCCTATCTGCCTGTAAACATGTTTATATATATATAGTATATATATATATATATATATATATATATATATATATATATATATATATATATATATATATATATATATATATATATATATATATATATATATATATATATATATATATATTATATATAGTATTTATATTGTGTATCTTGGCTGATCATGTATTATTCAATTTACGTAATTTTACGGCCCTGCAGACCAAGAATACATGTAATCTGCCACCAAGCCAAGTTAACTTCAAAGACAGTCGTTAATTAGCCAAAGGTCGCCAGTTAGGGTAATTAACCTTAACAAGAATATTTGAGATAAATTTAGATTTCAAACGCAACTGGTTCTTCCCAACGACCGAACATGAAAACAAAAGCATCAGACTTAAAACTGTGTTTACTACCCTAACTCTAGGTATTTTACTGGAATAACGGGGTTGAAGCTAACAATATAATAATTTGGCTTAATCTAGACTTCACGTAAACACATATACAGTAAGTGGGGATGAAGGAGAGAAACAAAAGAAAAAATGCTAAATACAGAAAAAGATAAAGAATGGGCGAAGTTTTTGAACAAAAGCGACTTTACCTTAGGACGAACGTTGTGCGCACCAACCACCTCCGAGAGGAGTCTTCTTAATTGCTTCTTCACTTCACTAATGAATAATAGACAAAGAAAGGGAGAAGAGGCCCCGTCGGACGTGTGTGGAGTGGTCTCTTCGAATGCTCAGTCTCTCTCTCTGAAGTTCCCTGATGGCCTAGGTCAAAAACAGTCACCCCAGGTGTCCGCGTTCTTGTTAAAAAAACATTCGCCAAGAGAGTGGGTAGGAAGGAAAAAAGGACCTTAGGACCACCTATTTTTAAGGTTGATATGGGAATTTTTATATAGGGGAAAAATGGCTGAATGCTACCTATCCTTTCCAACGGACGTTAAAGTTTGAACTGAAGACGCTCCTAATCTAGACAACGCTCTTTCCCGGTCTCAGTCAGGCTTATATTTTACAATCCAAAAGTTATGAGGGTTAACAGCAGTAATATTTGTAAATAGCTATATATATATATACATATTTATGTATTATACATTTATATACTGTATATATATATATATATATATATATATATATGTGTGTGTGTGTGTGTGTGTGTGTGTGTATGTATGTATTATACTGTAAATATATATACATATGGTTATAAACACTACATATTTGACAAGGGCTTATATAAGGATACATATCACTGTCCTGTATTTATGGCATTATATGTATATGAATATATATATATATATATATATATATATATATATATATATATATATATATATATATATATATATATATATACACACACATATATATACATATATGTGATTGTGTATATATGGGCGGAGGTAGACAAACTTTAATTTTTTCATGAAGAAATAATTACATACTTTCCTTAATATAATATGATTATATTTTACTCTAAAATAGTAATAACACATCACAGAGCAAGAGAATATGCACATTCTAATGAAATAACCTTAACTCCTTCCACGTAAGACTTGTTTATACAAACGAGTATACCTGCTCAATGTTATCCGCATCAAGAACAATCGGAAATCTGAATGGTAAAATCGCATGACTGTCTCACTGTACCTCGTGAATTTCTCTCTCGTATTAGGTCTGTGGTTAATTAAGCCTTGTAGATTTTGGACGTAAAGTCGTGTGTTATTAAAAACGAATTCCGTGGCTCTTCCGTGTTGCCGTTAATAATGAAGACTCGGTTACTTCTTGAGAAATCTGGAGCTTTAACATACAATGCAGTCTGAATTTTCTTTTTATTCTAGGAAAATCTTGTGTTGTTGCGCTTTATTAGTTTCGCAAACTCTCTCTCTCTCTTTCTCTCTCTCTCTCTCTCTCTCTCTCTCTCTCTCTCTCTCTCTCTCTCTCTCTCTCTCTCTATCATATATATATATATATATATATATATATATATATATATATATATATATATATATATATATATATATACATATATACAGTTTATACGATGAAGCAGATCAAGAACAGGAATACAATGAGATCCACATTTTGTTTTATTCCTACGTTTCGTGACATCGTTACGTCTTCTGGGATACTCTACAAAATAAGATATATGTTATTATAAAATAAAGAGCTGATTAGGACATCCAATAATTGAAAATGCTAAAACATTTTAACGGTAAAATTACAGCTCGCACTTAAATTACACGCACTAAACCTGAGACTAAAAGTACAAAAAAAATTATAAATAATTAAAAGAAAATTAAAATATCTCGGCAAAATCATAAACAAAATGCCAACACTCATATAATCAAAAGTAACAGTTATGTATTCACAAAACTACGGCTAAAAACAGTTACACACGACCAACCTTTCAGCATCAAAGATAAAAAACATAGTAAGCAAACAACGTCAAGAATGACAGAAATTTAGGTTAAAAACAACGGGACAGCAGAGAAATGGTTGTTCAAAGTCGGAACTCGTAATTTAATGTTTAGCGTTTCCAGAATAAGTAGTTCGTTGAGTTCCTTTATTTAGCCAATAATTTTAATCCATATTTGATGGGTGTTTTTCATTTAATAATGTGATTCTTTATGTAAGGAGTTTCTCGGTTAGTTAGCTAACTCCCAGTCCTATAACTAACGCCCAGATGAGAATCGGCTCCGACCCTGCGAAGACGCCGGGTAGATCCTATATAATTTCACAGATTACATCTGCGACAAGTGTATTCCTAAACGACGCCCGACGTCTCAAAGGGCAGAGCCGATCTTTAAACTTGAAGAGCGAGCCAATGGTCCTAGGATTCTTAGGAATGAGCGTCATATTTACGGCTCCAAATGTTAAATACGATCTTAGTCAAGTCCCTTCGAAAATTATCACTTAATAGATGTGGGAAACTGGCATAAAGAGGGAGCTTTGGAACCTTAAAACACATAGGTTGTTGAGAAAACTTTTTACTGAGTAGTTTATTTAAAATTTTATAGAAAATCTTAGAAGGAAAACAGTTATTGGAGAAAAGTAATTTCATTGTGGAAGAGAGTCCAACTAGAAGTAAGAAACACAGTACGATAGAGCAAGGTATATATCGAGTTAAGTTTAAAATTTAGAAAAGAGAAACTACAGGAGTTGGCACCGAGACCAGTGAATGTTATCTTTCTAAAAATTGAAGTACTAAAACAGTGATTGTTTTAATGCATCAATTTTTAGAAAGACAATATCCTTAGAGATCAGAATATCCAAGAAGGCTAATTTTGAGTTGTGTACTTTTTCCATTATAAGATTAATATTGTTATGATAAAAATTATTAGCAAAATCCAGGAACCTGTCTGCATCGAACTCATGTTTGAATAGGATAAGAGTGTTGTCCACATCGCGTGAGTACAACAGAGCGCTTAGGAAATTGTCCATTGAAAACAAACGCCGTGTCCAGCACGGCCAGTTCTAAAAGAGCTTTAAAATTCAAATAATTGAAATTAAAATAAACAGACTCCGGTTCTGGGAATAGCTCATCAAGAATAATGTTTGTGGTCTCTCTTACAGGTACGTTGGTAAATAGTGAGTCGACATCAAAACTAGTCATGAATAAGTCAGATTCCGGGGATAAAATGCTTCTTTAAATTGTCCTGAATTTTCAAGAGTATACTGGTTTGCGGTCAACGGTTCCGATAGAGGGACAAGGAACTTTGCCAGTTTGTAATTAGGTGTGTTGTAAGAGGCCAAAATAGGGCGGAGAGGAACATTATCATTATTTAGCTTTGGTAGACCATACAAAATTCCGTAAGATGAACCGGTGGAGAATAAGTCTTGGAACACTTTTCCATCAGTGATGTTGTCCTTTTTCAAGGCTCTGAGAAATCTATTGATTTTATCCTCCACTTTGAGCATGCTTTGATAAATTGGTACACCTACTTTTTAGAACTTGTGCGATACTCATTTTGTTATTGTAGTCACTTTTATTCAATATTATGGCTCCCCTCCCCTTATCCG
Organism: Macrobrachium rosenbergii; assembly: GCF_040412425.1. Lineage (NCBI taxonomy): Eukaryota > Metazoa > Arthropoda > Malacostraca > Decapoda > Palaemonidae > Macrobrachium > Macrobrachium rosenbergii. The sequence continues at coordinate 77,128,879 of NC_089752.1, read as the reverse complement.
GCCTCATACTGATAATGTCATCACGCTTAGACAGGGACTTGAGAATTTCCAGATCACTCTTTTTAAAAAAGGGAGCCCAGTTTGTTTTAAGTTTTCAGAATGTATTTTGTGACAAAACCATTAACTCACTCCATAGGCGGCTGAGGTCACTACACAAGTTGAGATTTTTAAACGATGAAATAACGCTTCAAGATACAGAAAGAACTGGCAGTAATTTGGTTTAAAATTTGGTAGGCAAAAATGTAACCCGAATGACAGAAGGAATTCTTCTCGTTTAGATAATACGTGTTTCGAAAAGTTGAAATCAGTTTTATAAAAGCTATGAAAGTTTTGTAAAAGAATTCCAAGCTTTGCCAATTTTAGTTTTCTGAAAAGAAAACTATTGTGCCGGCTTTGTCTGTCCGTCAGCACTTTTCTGTCCGCACTTTTATTGTCCGCCCTCATATCTTAAACACTGCTGAGACTAGAGGGTTGCAAATTGATATGTTAATCATTCACCCTCCAATCATCAAGCATACCAAATTGCAGCCCTCTAGCCTCAGTAGTTTTTATTTTATTTAAGGTTAAAGTTAGCCATAATCGTGCGTCCGACAACGATATAGGCCAAGCCACCACCTGGCCGTGGTTAAAGTTTCATGGGCCGCGGCTCATACAGCATTATACTGAGACCACCGAAAGATAGATGTATTTTCGGTGGCTGTGATTATACGATGTACAGAAAACTAGATTGCGCGTAGAAACTTCGGCGCATTTTTTACTTGTTTTATGGTGCCTTCGTTGTGTAATGTTAATAAAAAATTTTTAATATTGTTATCAAAAAGCTGAGTAAAAATAATCCCGTCAGTAAAAGAGAAAGATTCAAGGTCTTTTTGTTTACAAATAATTTCGTAGTTAAATAAATACCTAATCGTATCAGAATAAAACCGAGAGTGATATAAGGAGTTTTATGAACTTTCAACTTAACAAAATTTGGAACAGTAGTACTAATTGACCGATATTGCTGGAACTCAAGGACGCTAGAGATGATATGAACCCTATTCAGTTTTAGTTTAAATATCCATAATATACCTACACACACACATACATATAAATATATATATATATATATATATATATATATATATATATATATATATATATATATATATATATATATGTGTGTGTGTGTGTGTGTGTGTGCGTGTGTGTGCGTGTGTTTGTGTGAGTGAGTATTTATATGCATACGTAAACATGTACGTATTAAATACATTCTTGAAATTCAGCATTTTTGTTCCTCTTTAATCATGCCATTTTATATGAATACGTATGTAAATTCTTCTCTTCTTCTTACAGGTTCTATAGCTTGAAATGCCTGTCAGAAAACAAGCATTGAATAGCGTTCTGATATTTGATTTTTTATTTTGCTAAAGAAAATGGCTATCCACATATTCAGCGACCAGTCTTATTCTATTTTCCAGTATCCTTTTTATTTATGCCTCCTTCTCTACGTATTACTTCGGCCAATTTTCTGTTGGGCTGAAGAGGGAGGTATTTCCCATCAGGTGTACTCGTGACACCTTTGGACTATTTCTTCCCTCACTTACACTTTCGAGTTGAATGATCTTTAATTAAGGGTGTCCGGCAACCGATTCAGTCTCTTTTTCATGGAATGTCTTGAAATCTCTTACTAGTTACGTTCCTTGGTTCCTGTGACAATTTGGTGTTAAAACCGACCATTTTTTTTTTTTCATGTCTTTTTTTTTTTTTGTTCTAACACAGGGACAGAACAGGACACAGAGTTTCTCTTTCTGTCGGGCTTTTTAATATATATATATATATATATATATATATATATATATATATATATATATATATATATATATATATATATATATATATATATATATATATATATATATATATATATATATATATATATATATATATATATATATATATATATATATATATATATATATATATATATATATATATATATATATATATATATATATATATATATATATATATATATATATACACACACAGAGTAATAATAAAAATCTAACCATTTAATACGAAAGTTGAGTGGTTTAGAACCTCAGTTAAGAAGACTTACTTCCCCTATATACTTATCATCGAATTACCCAGTTTCTTCCTCCTTTTCCTCTTGATTGGATACTTTCATCTTACTACCAAATACGAATCAGCGAGAAGAAAAAGGTCATTCATTCTTTGAGATTGCTTAAAACTTGCAGACCCCGGCAATCCCAGAGCAAATGAAAAGCATTTAATTGTAAAATGTGAGGGGAAACTACGGTAAATCAATACACTCTCCCCCGTTCATGAAGAAGAGAGAGATCCGATCAGACCTCAATAAATGAGTCAGGCATCATTAAACCAAATTTAATATGGCCCTACATCTTCAATAGCAGACCCTTTAGCCTCACTGTATTTGTTACCTCACTATTTTTTCCTTTTTTTCTGGCCCCATGCGATCCCTACAATCTCTCGTTGTCTGGGGTTTCCCCTCGGTATTAATTTCCACGGCCCTCTCTGACCCTATCTAATGCTCGCTGTATTTATAACCCCTTTACCTTTCACTTTTTGGGGCATATGCTATTGGAAAAGGTCCGGGAAGAGGAGGGGAGGGGGCAGGAAGAGGAGGAGGTTTGGGCGGGTAACTCTAGCACCCACCTACCTGCTTCCTCTCTTAAATAAAATCCCCCAACCCCAAACCCTTTTGCCTCACACTTAACCCTCGCTGGTATTTTGAAATGTGTTTCAACTCTCCTATCGGCGAAGAGAGAGAGAGAGAGAGAGAGAGAGAGAGAGAGAGAGAGAGAGAGAGAGAGAGAGAGAGAACTTCAGAAGTCAAATTTATGATCGGCCGAAGAATGAAAACTTGGCAGGATAAAGTTTGTAATGGCTCTGCAGATACATCCATTTCATAAGTTTCTGAACTAACTGTCAGACAGGAAGAGGCAAGCAGACCTTTCAAAAGACTTCTCCTCCTCCTCCTCCTCCTCCTCCTCCTCCTCCTCCTCCTCCTCCTCCTCCTCCTCCTCCTCCTCCTCCTCCTCCTCCTCACTTCTTCTTCTTGAAGGTCATGAAGAAGAAACACTAGGAGTGTGCGAGAAATGGCTCTCAACAGCGGGTGTGCTCCAGTCTCATCCCCATCCTTCGAGTTTGCATCGCTCAGATGAAGGATTTCCTCCTCCCACATCCACGCAACGCGGTGAGGGCCAGGGATGAAGGAGTCTTTGAAGACCTTCATGAGGAAGGTCTTCAGGAGGAGGAGGTTCTCATTGTTCTTCTAATGGGCACGTCTGAAATAGTACCTCTTTTTCCATTTAGTCTTAGAGGAGGAACAGGAGTTTAAAGAACCGAGGTGGAATCTTTTTATCCTTCGTTTTTTTTTATTTCTGGCTGGTTTATTAATGCACAAGAGAACCCAAAGCCTCTCATTTTTTTATAGGTTAATAATATTTATTACATTAATTGTGTAGCCATTAACTTTGAGTAAAAAATAAATTACTTATCGCACTGACTTATTATATTTGGTTATTTTAATATTTTATATATTTAATAATATATATATAATATATATATATATATATATATATATATATATATATATATATATATATATATATATATATATATTATATATATGTATGTAGAATCTACTGGTCACTTTTACTAGACACATATATTTCTAAGTCTATTAAAAGCCTTGATGGATAATCGAATATTCTGCGTTTTTATGATATGCTTGTAACTACGAAGCCGAAAGTATCCAAACGGAAGAAATTACTCTTCAGTTTCTTCCGTTTATAATTTATCAACTATGTAGTTACAAGCATATATATATAAAAAGTGCGAAGAATATGAGAAGGTAAGAGGGCATATATTTATATATATATATATATATATATATATATATATATATATATATATATATATATATATATATATATATATATATATATATATATATATATAATATATACGTGAATAGTTATATATATATAACTTTTAGAAAACACAATTTTATCTTGATTTAGTGTTGATTTTTTTATATTTTTGACTGAAAATATTTCTGAGGTTATAGAAAGAAAAGTTTTGTCTTCTAGAGATGACTCTTGTTACGAATAAAAGTTTCCGTCACGTGATTAGCTGCCGAAGACTAATGTAAAAGATTATTTGGAAGTGGCGATGTCTTTATATACAGTATATACTAGCTGACCAACCCGGCACTGCCTGAAAACACTCTGAATGACATTCGATAAAGTATCTCTCTCTCTCTCTCTCTCTCTCTCTCTCTCTCTCTCTCTCTCTCTCTCTCGCTTTCTTCTCCCTTACACCCCCAAGTTTACCCATTATTTCTTCTGTCAGTTCATCGAAACTGCCGTTAAAACTAATGTGTAGACAACAGTTTGTGGGCGGAGACAGTCCACTCACCAGAACGAATAAACTGATGGTATTACCTAGATAATCTTCCGACTGTCTGACAGGTAATTGCACGTGTGGACAGGTTAGCGCCAATTTCATGACAGTTTGCTGCTGTATTTCATCTAAGAAGCATCTCAGATGCTCTGATCAGAATATGAATAAATTATGTATAGGCTTATTCATTTCACTGTTAGACCCTTCAATGCTATTTGCAGTCCGTTACAAGTCCAAATCATACAGAAAAAATCTAAAATAATATTTCCATGTGATACAGACAATTTGGTATAGGCCTAGGCCAATGATGTCTTTTTATGATATATGTTACTATGATGAAAGTAAACTTCATTGTCCAATTCATAAAAAATTTAACCAACCCCTCAGTTTTAATTTAAACTCATTCATTAATATTGTATGAGAATAGAAATCTTTTTTTTTAATAAGAAATATTTTGTCTATACTGTGTTACACCTTTTTACTGATTTCCTAGCCGCAAGGGTTAGTCATGCACCCCCTCATCATATTAAGAAACAGTGACGAAACACTTTCCTATACGACTAACTTCAACTCGTGATACATATTTTTATATTGGTTTTAGGGACTTTTTAACATAACATAATAAATTACAACTCATTATCTGTACAATGACATCAAATTCCTTAACATAAAATTGTGTATAAAGTTACACGTAAGGCACCTGTAAACTTGGGCAATTCATACAGTAACGTAATCATGAATCAAACAAAATCTTTCCCTTCTTGGAGGAATGTTAGGAAATCGGTTATTTATTGTTTTGAATAAATACGTGTTGATAAAAGATAGAAAAGAATATATATCACTCTAATTGATAAACTCAAAAACAACATGCCTCTAAAAGCTACAATTTTGCACAAAACTTATTTCCGAACAGCCAGACTCCACTTTAACCAAATATTAACTGGATTAAACCTCGGATGTCAAAAATATGAAGGGTTTAATTTAGCATACTAAAGGAACCGGCTCTTGACTATAAAATGAACAATTTGGACGGGGAGGTGACTACATGAAGAGTGCTTAGCTTACCTCAATGGTATACCCTCGAGAAATACGCATACCGCCCCTCTGCATGCCTCGTCGTCACCTCGATTCCCTTTCAAAATTTATACATAGGTTATTTTACTAAAGAAGGTACTTGAATTACTTAAAAAAGAGCCTCTCTGATATTCCCGACACAGACAACACAGGCAATTCGCCGGACACAAATAATAATCGAACATATTTACAGAAAAATGTGAACCACGAAATCAACCGCCGGCTTACCCACTCCCCCTCGCTTATCCTGAACGTTGTGAGGGATTGTCGGGAAAAAACGGATCCAATTTTTTCACGACAATAATATATAACCATAAACGATAATTTTATTTTCCTAAATGATGGGAATACTATTCCTTATTGTGTATGATTACATCAGCAAAAGGTCCGAAATTCATGTGCTGTGTAAGCTTTGGTGTTTTGTGTGAGCTGTGAGACATTTCTTAATTTAATCCATATTTGCACTGTGCACATTTACACTCCATACACATAAATTCTGCAAGTGCCTTTCGGAAAAGATTTCCCAAAGTAATGATCTACATTCCTAGAATTTTCAGTCATTATCTTCCAGGCAATCAGGACCAAGCAACGTGAAAAGAAACTCATCTTCAGTGTGCCGTGAAGTGTTTTGCCACTTCGCCCGTTAATTAACTCCAACTGTCGACCACTGGAGTGTACAAGGTGATATTTCGATTATTCCAGACCCCATTTAAACTTGCTTTATAGAGAAATACGTCATTATAAAGAAATACGTCACTATAACGTCACGAAGCAGTCGCTATAGCGAATTCCGAAGGTAAAAACGAAGAAACTAACGAATTATTGACTATATGTATATTTGTTTGGATGCTCTAGAAATCCGAACCGCTTGATAGACCATTACAAAATTTTGTACACGGCTCTTTGTCACCCCAGAAAGGTTTATAACTCAAAATCAAACCCCTACCCCGTGACAGACATACAAAAACAGAAAAAAAAAAAACAAATGAAATTTTCGTTTTTACGTCACCTTTTCCTTCAGTGCTTTATGGGTTAATTCTCATTTTGCACCTGACACCTTTTCTTACAGGCGCTGTCAGACGTATGATTAACCGACAACAATAAATCCACATCCCTTATAACATCAATGTGTGATCAGAATTTACGTGAATTTTTATCATAATTTATGAGAATTATTAATATAATGGTTTATTACCTAGATAAAATCAACATTGAAAACCTATATCAGTTTAAATGTGGTTTACAATCTTCGCCACGGGAAAAAGTAGTAACAGACCAAATGCTTCTGTGACAGACACCAACTCATTAAAAAATTACTCGCGACGAAATTACCGCATTTTTTCAGTGTTAATTTTAAGCCAAACATATCTTAATTACACCTGCCAATAAAATACAAATTCTTCATAACTAAGTACTTAACCTTTTAACCATTTAGTACATATATATACGTAGCATGCCAAACCTACATGAGCTGTTCAGTACTTATACACACACACACACACACACACACACACACATATATATATATATACATATATATATATATATATATATATATATATATATATATATATATATATATATATATATATATATATATATATATATATATATATATATATATATATATATATATATATATATATATATATATATATATATGGAGTACAGATGTTTTAGCCGAGGCGTTTGGTACGTATATATATGATTGATTTTTCCTGACTTCCTTTCAAGGTTAATCCACAAAAATATGTTATATCTAGGTCCCAGGAAGTCTTGCTGACCATACCCAAACAAAACTTCCTCCCGATCCCCCTTTATCCTCAGTTTCCTGATTTTCCATATCGAGGCTACATCACTGGGTATAGCGAGACGGCTTTCGACGTTGCGGGTGGAAGGGCTATTATCCTATCTAATCCAACTTAGTACCGGCCGTGTGCTACTTACATTTTTAGATATTTTAAACAGTCGAACTCCTCAAGGTTTTAATACTAGTGTTTTTAAAAAAAGACATTTACAGGTCAAGATAAGAACTTTTACAACAGTTGCTATTTTATTTTTAAAACAAACAGCATTAACACATTGTTGCACCGTGCCTATATGTTATCCTCTACCTGACACAAATTTCACGATGAAATTCTGTTTTTATTACAGTTTTTAAAAAATAATTCGTATCCTTCATTTTATTCAACAAGTATGTAAATAGCTTTTTGAATAATAAATTCCGTCTGTCCATGTCTAATGTCCCTAAATTGATAATGTATGCCTCCATTCCTTTTGTGCATTCGAAGAACTTCAAACAATCTTTACAAAACGCCATTCGCAGTACATTTCCAGCTCTGGATATTAGACTATGTTCAAAAAATCTTAAGACCATTGGGTCATTGTTTCACCAAAAAGATAAGCTTCCCGCTTCGATGCGATCTCTGGTGGTTTATTGTTTCACTTGCCCAAAATCTAAAGTTGGGAAATATATCGGAGCAACCAAGAGATTGTTCAAAGTGAGAGTTGATTCTCATCTTGGAGTTAGTCACCGAACAGGATGTCAATTAAAAACAAAAGAATTTTCTAATATAAGAGATCACTGTAAAAACTGCAAGACATCGTTTTCCTATGATGATTTTAATATTGTTGCCCAAGCACCCAACGACCACTCTCTCTCCATCCTGGAATCTTTAACTATTAAGCAGCTTGTTCCTTCCCTAAACAGCCAGACCTCTTCCACTGTTTTATGTATATGTTAAGTTGACGTCGTCCTCCTGAGAACTGTGAATGTCACTCAGCTCCCATAGGGTTAGGTACTAAACGTCCTGATATTCCACACACACACACACACTCACACACACACACACACACACACACACACACAGGGTTAGGTATATATATATAATATATATATATGATATATATATACACACATATATATATATATATATATATATATATATATATTATATATATATATATTAATTTTCTTTTTATCTACGTTTTTTATATATTAAGTGTTTTAGTAATTTTTTTTTGTTTCTTCAGTGTTTGTTTTAGTTTAAGTTCCATGTTTTAGGTTTTTGTAAATTTTTTAACTGAGTCGATTCTTAATTCTTATTCTTTGAATTTTACAGCCCTGATGATAAGACATGGTCTCGAAAATTTGGCCAAATAAATTTATAAGATGTTACGATGGTTCTTTGCTGTTCTATTCCTAGTAAATCTTCGGCGTTCCAGATGCCCCAATTTTCCAGTATATATATATATATATATATATATATATATATATATATATATATATATATATATATATATATATATATATATATATATATATATACATATATGTGTGTGTGTGTGTGTGTTGTGTGTATATATATATGTGTGTATGTATATATATATATATATATATATATATATATATATATATATATATATATATATATATATATATATATATATATATAAATATATATATAAAATTTATAAAATCCATATAGTTTACTTTTACTTAAAACTTTTGTATTTACAAAACAGACATGCATCGCGGATGATGTAAAATTCATAACACAGATCTAGTTTTAGCCCAAATACAGGATTATACGGACTACAATATGCAAGATCTTTTGGAAACAACTTGAATATATGCCATTATATGGCCTGATAATCAGTAACAATTATGATTTGAATGACCAATTTTGTAACCTATTATTTATAAATTCTAGAATGTTAAAAAAGTTTAGGCTTTATATAAAACGAATAAACTTCCTTATGTGAAACAATCCACGTGTGCCGGTTCTAAGAGAACATTATTTACCAAACAAATCTCGCCACATTTACAATCCTATAGTCAAGGGATAAATTACCATTTGCATCGTGGCTGGAAAGAGAAGACATATAAATACGTGACAGTGGTGAAAGGGAACGTCCATATATATAATATATGTTAATGGTCTTATATGGGTTGAAATATTTGGAAAAAGATACAGAAACTGATAAAAAACAGCAAACCTAGCTCACCTGCACTCAAAAGATAGCGCACAGGGTAGAGTAGTTGCCATGCTTTTTTTTTTTTTTTCCGCTGACAGTCTGGGTAGCCTATAAAATAGGCTGACACCTGGGGACATCGTAGCTGCTTCCTGCAGAGAACGGTTATTGGGTTAATCCACTAAAAAATCACCATATATCGACAATTTCTATATTAAAGCATTCAGATTTCGGCCTACGCTTTCCCTCAGAAATGTCGAAGGAAACTAAAACGCCTTCATTAACATGTACAGGAAACCGAAAACAGTTGCAGCTCTTTTCACGGTGATAATAACTAAAAATTTATGTAGCCAGTGGACACTGTATTTTAATAACTTATGGATATTCTGAAGCTGTTTGTCAAGCTGACAGTCTACCATCTAGGTTTTTCTGCAATAACAATTGAATACCAGTCTTGAAAACGGGGTGATAATTAGGCGACTGAAAGGTCTTTGGTTAACTGAAGTTGCGCTCTAGAACTACACTTCGTCCCCGCAGACCTGCTCACATGTCTTCCAACAGTTGTGGTTGTTTTTTGTTATTGTTGTGAAATCTGTTAAATTCTGATCTGACTGAAAGGGAGAGAGAGAGAGAGAGAGAGAGAGAGAGAGGAAGGTTTACATTAGTACAGGTTTCGTTGACTGTAAAGCAGTTCCTGTGTGATTTTCACATTTAAATATGACTTGATACAATCACTGACGTGGCATTCTTTTGTTCAGGGAGGGTATATATAATCTGTCAAAGGGTCCCGCAGATCTAAAGAGATTCATCCGTTATTCATTTCCATGAGTGAATTTCTTCACACTAACCTTTCGGTATATGTGAATTTCTGAAGTCTGCGTGAGACTGTCACCTTTTCCCTGAGCAGAGAGTCTTCTTTAATGAATTCAAGAAAGAAGTATTAATCACAGGAAATAAAACCATTTACAGTGATAGTACACATCTTAAAATGACAGAACAATTCAAAGATGAAGAACAATTTTTCTGAGTTCTTCAGAGTTTTCCAAGGAAGCACGGGGTGGCTAGCTAGGCCATATATATAAATACATACATATATATATATATATATATATATATATATATATATATATATATATATATATATATATATATATATATATATATATATATATATATACACACACAAACACACACACACACACACATACACATGTATATATATATATATATATATATATATATATATATATATATATATATATATATATTTTATATATGTTCTATTTAATTTTAAAATCACTTTTCCTACATTTCCACAAAAATAGGTTTGAGGTTTGAGGCATAATGTCGTTGATACCAAACAAAACATTTTTTTTCTCACGTAATAAAAGTTTACTCTAATAATGTACATACATTTTTCTTTGCCAATTACACTTTGTTTAGACTAGTGTGAATTGCACTGATGTGTATTTTCAGTCAAATATTATTTACATTTGGTGTAGAAATAACTGAATAACACACAAATATGTAACATTAACAGTTACAACACACAACTTATGAAATATAAAACACACTATATCCATTGCAACAACACATATCATAAAGGTATATATATATATATATATATATATATATATATATATATATATATATATATATATATATATATATATATATATATATATATATATATATATATATATATATATATATATATATATATATATATATATATATTATATATCATTTTATAATTGTCAGCATAATAATGATTTTCACGGTACGTTCTATTTAATATTTAAAATATAGCTTTTAATAGAATTTTCCAAAAAATTTTATATTTGAGAGGTTTGAGGCATAATGTCGTTGATACCAAATAAAACATATTTTTTTCTCACGTAATATAATATTACTCTATATAATGTATATACATTTTTTCTTTGCCAATTACACTTTGTTTAGTGTGTGTGTGAATATGCATATATATATATATATATATATTTTCAGTACAACAAATGTATTAATTTACATTTTGGTGTAGATCCAATTACAACTCTAGACAGGAGAAATATTATCACTGAAAAGTCGTTGTTTCAAATATGTAGTCCCTGGTGATTTTTATAGTTATTAATATTATTAGTTGTTTACAATTACTCAAGAATTTGAAATATAAAACGAACCACCTATATCCATTAGATACAACAACTCACACAAGACAATGGTATCACACGTCATAAAAGGTATTTTTCGTTTCATATATATATATATATATATATATATATATATAATATTTATATATATATATATATATATATATATATATATATATATATATATATATATATATATATATATATATATATATATATATATATATATATATATAATATTATACATATATATATATATCATACAATAGTACTTTAATAACAACAATACTGCTGTCGCAGTGGATAAAATGTGTGGTGGACTCATTTCATATTTATTTCTGGGTATAATATAGCTCGCTAATAGATATTTTCGATACAAAAATATTTTATATTTATAGACTGTGTAAGTGTTAATGGGACTGTCCCCAGGGTCATATAAGTTTTATTGCTTTATCTGTTTTAAGAACAGAATCAACATTTACTAAGATGTCAC
>NC_089752.1:77096759-77111759 GCF_040412425.1 Macrobrachium rosenbergii | reverse complement strand
TCCATCCCATGTCACTACTAAGTCTCTTAAAGCACTCGGAAAAGGTCTAATAATAAAACTAAGAAAAGGCTTCATTGTACTGACAGGTATACTATTAATCCCCGATCAGACAATTCACCCTCAAAACATTATAATATAAATACAAAATCTCCTCCCACGGAACAATACTTTCGCCCCATGTAGATGGAATTCATTAGAACATTTTCTAAGTATCCTAAAGGTAATATATCACCTTTACACGACCATCTGCTGCAGCAACAATTGCTTTCATCTGCATTTGCACTTCTGTTACTTTGACTAAACTTCCAATGGATATCGCTCCAATCATAGCAATCACCAACACCTAAAAGAACAAAGGTGCTGCTCTTTTACTTCTCCTATTCTGTATAGAAGGTGAATTTCCTGGAGTAACGTCAGGAATCCATTCTAACGTTTTATCTATCCCTTTATCAACTCTATCTAATGTCATTCTCACTTCTCTCATTAATCTATTTAAAGGAATTGGTAAAGTTCTCTTATTCTCTACTTCATCTAGCATCTTTCTCATTTGTTGTAACCTATTCTTAGAATTACTCAATTCCTCTTGGCTGATCCTATCTTGTCAAATTCCACACTTATAGTCACTTGGTCCGAAGCTAACCAGACTTCATGATCTTCTTCAACCAGACCTGGTCCTAAACGAGCAAGTGACAGCTTTGCCCCAGTTCCATCTCACAGCTAATCCCTCTCTCATCACATCTATATAAACACAGTAATATTAAACATTTTCTGAAATATATATATATATATATATATATATATATATATATATATATATATATATATATATATATATATATATATATATATATATATATATATATATATATATATATATATGTATATATATGTATATATATATATATATATATATATATATATATATATATATATATATGATATATATATATATATTATATATGTATATATATATATATATATATATATATATATTATATATATATATATATTTATTGATATATATATATATATATATATATCCCTAGATCCATAGTAATACTCTTGATTAGAAAGCAGAAATGTATTTTTAAAAATTTTTACAGAACTTATAGTTTTCGTCCATCCTTCTGTGAAGCAAGAGAACCAAATATAAATGAAATGAGACTGATAAACAAGGTTACAGCAAGAGAACTGGTTACCGACTTATATTTCTTTCCAGGATCCTAAATGATCTGCAAAGAGCGACAAAACGCTCTTCTTCTTGATGAACGACATCTTGAGGGTTGTTATCCAAAATGGTAGTTTGATCTACAGGCTCTGGAACAGGTGAAGGGTTGTTATCCATCCACACTATCAGACTGAAGAACGCAATACTCATTTTTGGAGTTCCTGATGCTGGCCCTTTTGCAAATCTCTCCACTTGAATGTAAATTATCTGTAACTCCAGCATTCCCCTTAAAGGTGTCATTTAAAGCAATGAGAGCTCCTTCCACAATCCTCCTGGTTAAAAAAAAGTATAGCTTAGTTTTACCAGACCACTGAGCTGATTAACAGCTCTCCTAGGGCTGGCCCGAAGGATTAGACTTATTTTACATGGCTAAGAACCAGTTGGTTACTTAGCAACGGGACCTACAGGTTATTGTGGAATCCGAACCACATTATAGCGAGAAATGAATTTCTATCACCAGAAATAAATTCCCCTAATTCTTCATTAGCTGGCCTGAGACTCGAACTCGGGCCTAGCGAGTGCTAGCCCAAAACTCTACGGACTCGCCCAAGGAGGAACTTAATCCTCCTGGTGGTCCTGTCAGAACTTTTATATATAAAATCTTCACCTTCCTGAAATCATTGAAACGATTCGACACCCAAGTGTCCCGAGTAATGGCGTTGTATTCGTTACCTCAAGGGCTTGCTGCAATATGTTCCCATTTCCTCTGGTCTAGGGAAGGACCACTCTCTCCAATATAGCATTTATCACAGTTTTTACATCCCACAGCGTGAACTCCAACATCACCGTTTGATTTCCTGCAACTGTTCGTGATAGTTGTCTTTCTAAGACTGTTAGGGCATTGAAAAACTGCATTATACTAACGTCTTTCTTTTCTAAGATTATTTGAGACTTTTCTCGGGTCATAATTATATGGAAGGGAAGGGATTTATGATTAGTAGTTGATCGTAGTGGATTGTAAAAGAATCTTAGGCTTTAGAAAGGCATTTGTCCATATAAAACCTTTGGTAACACACACACAGACACACACACAACACACATTTGTGTGTATATAATTTATTTTGTATGTGTATTTGCCTAGAATTTCAGGTCTGTCTTATAAAACCTTTTCAGCTTGGTATAGGATAATTGCATAAAAGTTTGTAATATCACCTTTTCAAGTTAGGTTCAGTCTTTTTCTCTCTCTCAGAGGTTCTCTCTCTCTCTCTCTCTCTCTCTCTCTCTCTCTTCTCTCTCATCTCTCTCTTCTTTCATTTTCAAACCATTCTTCAGAGCATTCATATGACAATATATTAATCAAACTTTCAAGGTGTTGATCCTTGAATCATCAAAGTAAAAACCACTAACTAGATAATCATATTAAGTTTCTCTGTGTCTGTCTGTCTGTCCTACATTTAATGTGTATGCAATCACGTAAAAACAAGTTAGTCCCAGTGCCAGGATCCTGGTGTAAGTAATCCACCTACCTATGCAAGAAGATGGAGTAAATGATAAACTAGAACTTATTACAACCGGTGCAATGCGCACATTTAGCCAGTTTCCACGCAGTCAGTGTTATTCGTTATCAGGTGAAGGACTTTTACTGTTACATTTTAGGCCTTATTAGGGACGTCACCGATCGTATATTGTACATTCCACATACGAATAATACAAAAATTTTCTGTAAAAAAAAAAAGTGTTCAAATATTTTTTGTCGACTTATTTATGTTCATTTGTCTGTTCCTGTCTTTAATTTGGTGATAATTTTTCTCATTTATCCGTTCTGTACTTTGGACAGCATCTTTTAAAGTTAGGAGTAAGTCATTTTTGATTGCTGCATATAACTGCCTAATCTTATTAAATAATAATAATAATAATAATAATAATAATAATAATAATAATAATAATAATAATAATAATAATAATAATAATAATAATAATAATAGGTATGAGGAACATCTCACCTTTAAAAGGAGGTTTTTAGGTTTTATGCACAAAACAATTAAAAACATAAAAAAACATGATGCACAAGCCTATATATGCCAAACTTTTGATGTAATTTAGAATTCATGCAAATTCATCCCATACGTCAGGGGAAATTAATGTGATGCATTTTTTAAATCCTATATTTTTCAAGTAAAAGACAGCTACTATTTTGAATTCTCATTCGTAAATCTTATTTAAATATTACCCATTAATTTCAAGCTTTGATAATTAAATAATATATTTCTCAGCAAAAATTCTGAAACGCCGTTTCAATATTCAATTTAAAAATAATTTTTCGTTTTCAGCAACTAAACTTCCGAAGGCTTTTCAATCACATAAGTTTCCGACTCCCTTTCGACAACTATTTTAGATTCCCGTCGAATTCCTAACACGGCGTTTCTCTAATTCGAAATATGAAGGGTCACAAAGACACTTTCGATATAAATTCGAGAGGAATTTCCAACTCGAAATTCATGTTCGCCTGAAAAATCGTGATAAAACCGTTTGGAATTGCGGATTTATAAGCGTGCCTCTAAATTCTGTCCTCATAAACTTCCTCTCATGTTTAATCTTTTCTTTGCTTCTTTGGGCCTGCTTCAAAATTAATATAAACGCTTATTATGTGAAATCTATCCATTAAGGTATAATGTAACTTTTCCAGAAAAGCAGGATTTTAAGGGCATCAATTTTTGTATGGAAAAACATTATACTAGGTTTAATTTCATATATCTACACACATATACATATACATATACATATACATATACATATCATATATTACACATTATATATATATATAATATATATATATATATATATATATATATATATATATATATATATATATATATATAATATATATATATATATATATATATATATATATATATATTATATATATACATACATACATATATATAAACATATATTTTCATGATGTTGCCTTGTAATATGCATGTCATCCTATAGTTTTGATATATTTACTCTTCTATTTATCATGTGTTATGTGTAATAGTAATAATTGTTGAAGTATCGTATGTAGGGTAGTGTCAGATCTCAAAAGATTTAGTGATTTAGATAATTTAACGGCATAATTTAGAATTAATAATGCATTTTTAATAGTAACGTAGTCAGCAACACGTGTGTGGTGTAGGAAGACTTTTTCACTTCAGCTGTCATCACAAAAGATAATGTGCTGACAGGTCAAGATAACAATTGCTGCTCTGTTCTGGAAACCAACTCAGTTTTTTTTTTTTTTTTTAAACATGCCAGTCATAATTGGCCAGTGCAGTCTGTTTTGATCATGTTAAGACCTCTGTAAAAGCTTTGTCCCATACGAGAGTAAGATGAATGATTTCGCAATGTTACATACATTACTCTGATCACAAATTGTTCTGATCGCGTCCCATGTGATTTTTATTTATTATTTTTTTTGGTCTGAATCACATGTGCCATTTTGAGAGTATGAGTACATGTCTCAATTGATTACATCATGTTTTGTAAGACTGCAGTTCAAAATGCTTTGCTTCCTTCTCCTAGAACTTTCTCTTGTATCTCAATTCCCAAAATGCCTTAATGATGTCATATGATTATTTCATTTCCTTCTGGAATCCAAAAATCTGCTCATTCTGATTACAGAGACAAATCAGTTTGGTTCTCTCTCTCTCTTTCTCTCTCTCTCTCTCTTTTCAAAAGAGAGAAATTATTAATGTAAAGTGTAAGTGTGGTCACTGGTGTTAATCTAAGTTTTTGAGATCTGATTTAAGGAAAAAGTTGTAACGGTGCCTGACAAAAGTGTGTTTTGTGAATCTAAAGCAGCTGCAAGTGATTTGGCAAAGGTTTTCACAAGTTTGTGTAAGGTAAGGTGAATTTAACTTACTATTACCATTATATAATAAGGTATATTAAGAGAAATTTTGCCTTAGTGAAATTATTATTGATAAATCTTGTGTATTTTTGTGTGTTCTTGTGTTTGCAATCTCTTGATTTTTCACATTTTATATATTGGTGATTTAACATTTATTTACTTAGCATTTTAAATATTTCTTGATAATTTAACATCGCATATTTGATTTAATTTTCATTTATTAAAATTCTCTTTTCAGATCTTGAGTAATTCTTGATAGTTTAAATTTTGTTTGATTAATTTAATTTCTTGATAAATTAAAGTTTTGTAATTTAATTTTGTTTAATAATTTAACTCAAATGTGTTGTTTTAAAGTCGTAGTGAATTTAAATTTTGGTTGATTAATTTAATTTCTTGATAAATTAAAGTTTTGTGATTTAATTTTGTTTAATAATTTAACTCAATTAAATGTGTTGTTTTCAAGTAATAGTGAATTTTCCAGGTTATGAAATCTAATAAAAAATTTTTAATTTAAAAATAGAGTTTTGTATTTAAAATTTACAAAACTTTAATTTATTCACCAACAGTGAATAGGATTAATTGTGTGCATCATTAAAGAAGTGATAAACATGTTTTGTTCCTTTAGTTTTGCTGAAGGTGAATTAAGACCAGGGAAACAATGTTTAGGTAGAACTAAGTTATAGGTACTTCCCGGGTATTTGAGTGAAATGGAAGTTTCTTTAGTATTTCGGGACCTTTATTAACAATTTAACGTTAATTTTTGGCGGTCGGCTGTAATTAAACAATTTACCTTTGAAGTTCTCTTTAGCTTACGGTTGGGGGGATAGAATCTGGGGTTCTGGGGGGAAACAGAAAACAATTCTATCCTGTGGTAAGGGGGACTGATGGGAAAGCAGGGTTATGTTCTAGGGGAAAACACTGGGAGAGGTTTTAGCATGTTATTATAGTATTTCCTGCTCTATACAGCATTTCAAACGGAAAAAAAAAAAAGGCTGTAAATCTTTTGACAAATACACCGACATCAGTAGCCAGTGCAATAACAAACTTCTCCAACTATCACTACTTTTCTCCTCCCTAGCTATTGAAAACAAGATGGGATGTTTCTAAGGGCTTTTAGCCAAAAATTTAAGATAAATTAAATACCTACTTGTTTATCACATGAAATTGAAGTTTCATGATGTCATATTGGGGTCTTTTGCTCTTTTTCCGTGTAATAACGTTATGTTTTCCTAAAACGGTTGTTTTCATTACATTTCTTACAGTGGTCATATGAAAACTGTTTTTAAATTGTTTTATCTCTGACCTTCTCTTTGACTTGCATTTCTTTCCCTCCATCTGTGTACATAGCATCATTTCATAAGCTATACACAATCATGACAAAACATCTTTTTTTGGTGTTATAATGTTACTTTTCTCATTTACTGGTTATGTTTCTCTTATATTTCCTATGATGTTTGTACTTCTCTTTTTGTTACTACCGTTTTTTCTCTTCTTCAGTCAATATTTCAGGGTTTACTTTACTTGAACACCACTATTCTGTAGCCTGTCGGTTCATTTGAGTGGTTGATAGCCTTGTTCTTTCTTAACGTATCCCACACATTAGGGGTTGGTTGCCTGTTGCACCTTCTCTACCTTCTATCAAGGCATCATTAACATTAGGCATAGTTTACTTTGGGTAAACGGTTTTTAACGTCTGAAGATAAATAAAGATTGCTGTCATCAACCATGGTTTATTGAAATTCAATTACTTGATTGCTAGCCTACTGGTGACCCCTGTGGTGGGCGATGCTATCAGCTTTGAACGTTACCTCTTGCCAGAACATACGTGCTTGCAGTAATCTTGTCAAAAAGAGAACTACCCACTCCTGCTCTGCCACCCCGCTGCTGTGAAACCATTTACTGGTTTTCATGGCTGGATTTTTACCTTTTTGCTTACGGAAACCCTAACCTATCACGTACTAAGTAATCTAAAAAGAACATACTATCTTGCCAAGAATCTTGTCCATTGGGGATAATTTGCGACTGCCGTTAAACACCTTTTCTGTCAAACATTTTACTGATGTTCATATCTTGTCCAATAAAAGAAGGAAGATTTTGTATGCATCCGACTGTGGAATTCTCGTGAAACGTTTTAAAGTTGCAACAACACGTTAGGCAACACTTGACCCCCATGCCTGCTTTCCAAGTTGTTCAATCACAAGCCTGTATATTTATCAATTGAACCCCACTGGCCTAGCATTCTTTCAGCCCAAAATTTTGTGTAGTGAACCGACCTGTAATGAAGAAATTCCACCTCCATCACTTAAGTCAATACCATGTCACGGCCATGAAAAATACATACTTCCAGGTCTTCTGAACCTATCAAAGGTTTAATACACATTTCCCCGGACAGATTGTGATAATTGCTACCTCAACTATAGTAATCTTTTGAATGTTCATGATTTCGCTGTAATATGTATAACCTTTATTTTTGACATATTTACTTTTTCTGTGTTATGTTCAATGAATGATTGTTGGGGACATATTTAGTTTGGCATCAGAAATTGGTTTTCCTACAGTTTTAGTGTTTTTGATGTTGAGGTGGCAGACTTGTGAATACAATTTTATTAGTAACCTGTAATTCAGACCCCATATCTTATACCAACACCTTGTAGTATGTGAACACCGTGTGTGTGCCCACCTACACAGGGCTTGTTTCATTTCAGTTGTCATCTGAAGGGGAAGATAAGTTACTAGAACAGCTTGGCGGCTTGTTTACGTATGTCTCCACCCGTCCCCAGCAATCCCAAAGTCCCCATCATTTCATGTTGTTGCAGGATGTAAATAACAGTTGACCCCACAAGATGCCACTTCATCAAAGCAAGAAAACTGTAGGGAAAACCAATTTCCATGTTAAGCAGCTATGTCTGCATTACTTAGAAAAAACGTTGTTTGATGGAGTGACGTGCTTTACTATAGTATATTTCTTGTTTGTTGATACCTGTCAAAGCCGCTTCAGTGGCGTCAACGTGGCCGCAAGAACTAATCAATATTTCAAAACCTTAAAACCTTTAATGACATCACTGTCAATTGTTTCACTATTACTGGAATCAACAAGATATTTTTTCAAGTGTGGAAGAGTCAAATCAAAGGGGTTATTGAAATCTGGCAAAAAAATCTATAATTTTATAACAATAATTGAAACAGACAGAAATGATTAACTTTTGAGATCAAAATTAACAAAAATTTAGTTGAAAAACCAAACACCCTGGTAAATTAATTATAACCAAACCAATCACACTAATTAAGATAGGATACAACACTTTCAACCCAAAAAGGAGAGGGGGTCCAGAACCATGATTATGATAAAGCAGAAATTTTGAATAAAATGAACTCTAAATTGATAAATCTCTCCTGTATTTTGTGTGCACTATTCTCCATGTCTTTATGTTTTCAATTTTTATGTTTCAGAATATAACATTCCATAGTCCATTGTAAATATTTCTTGGTTAACTTAACATTCAACTTAATTTAACATTCCACAGGAGCTGCAGCAGAGGATAGTGATTTCAATTATCAACAATTTTTGGATAATAGGGGTTTTACCTGCTTGATAGTTTAAATTTTTGATTAATTTAAGGGCTTGAGCAGAATAATGTTGAATTAGTTTTGTTCGCAGGCCGGGCATAAGAATGCAGGATCCAAAATCTTGTTATTTTCAAATATTTAAATTTTTCAGGATTGTGAATTAACTTCCCTTGTGAATTTTAATTATAAACTTTGAATCTGGATAAATTTGTATTTAACATTTTTAGAAAAAACAAGGAGGCTTTAGAATCACCACATAATTGATTGTGTAAACTAAAAAGTGACAAACATGGCGTTGAAAGAGTTTTAAGAGGAACTAAAATTAATCAAAAGACCACAAAAACATAGAGTTTTTTTGAAAAGTGATGCCCTTTAATACTCTAGTGGATTACTAGACAATGATATCTCACACTTTTTTGATAGACTTAGTTTGATTTTTCAGTGATTGATAAATAAGTTTTTTTAAGGGATCACTGTTACTTTTAGATGACTCAGTCATAATTTTATTGTTAAGAGAGTTCAATTATCTGGCTGAAGTGAGGTATATTTTTGAATCTTGAGATTAGTTGTGTAATGACCAGATACTTGATGCTTCGTGACATTATATTGTTTGGTGCCCAGAGACCGTGGGAGACAAAACAAAATATCACTCTGGTTTATGGTTTATACTGGTGGTGTTAGGGATATATTTTGATAGGAGAGTGACCACATAGTTATTTTTTTGCTTTGTATTGTGAATTATTTAGTTGAGTAACTTAGAGAAAATGGCTCTGTTCAATGTTCAGAGGTTTTAGCAGCTCCTTCCATCCAAGAGTTATCTGAATCCAACCTGACTAAGGCACAGTGGATTGCTTTAGCAGTGGCATGTGGGGGTAATGTGTCTAGTGGTATGATTAAGGCACAAATCAAATATATTGCAATCCAAGCATTGATGGACTCTGGTAAAAGTAGATGAAGAGTTAGGCTGAGGCAAGAATTGTTGAATGCAGCTGAGGCAGAATTTACAGATAAACATGAGCAAAAGAAAGAGAAAAGTGATGCAGAAGCAGAACTTAGACGTATAGAAGCAGAAGAAAATTTGATTAAGCTGAGGATACAGGCTGAAAAGAGAAAATGCAGCAGAAAGAGAAAGAGAAGAAGAGAGAAAAAGAAAGAAAGAGAAAAAGAAAAAGAGAAAGAAGAAGAAAAGAAGAAAAAGCAGAAGAAGAAAGAGAAAGAGCAAAAGAGGAAAGAGAAAGAGCAAGAGATGAAAAAGGAGATGGAGTTACCAGACCATAAAGCTGATCCACATGAAAGAGAGATGTAAGAAGCCGTCCAAAGTTACCTGTTAACACCGTCTAACCCTACCTCAGGTGGATTCAGTATTTGATGTAGTAAGAGTGCAGAAATTAATTCCAAAATTTACAGAAGAAGCTCCGGCCCAGATGAGTTTTTTGATCACTTTGAAAAAGTGGCTTCCAGGTATGGGATGGCCAGAGGATAAATGGTCGGTCTTGTTACAGAGTGTTCTCATTGGTAAAGGAAGAAGTGCCTATTTAGCCTTATCAGCTGATCAGTGTAAAGAGTACAAGGTACTTCAAACATAATGTGCTACAAGTTTACCAGATGACCCTGAATATTATAATGAAAGATTCAGATCTTTGAGAAAGGATGACAAGATAAGCTTTCTTGGATTATGCTTACAAAGTAAGAAGATGTTTTAAAACGATGGTTGAGGCTGCTAAAGTTAAATCTATGGACGAACTTGAGGAGTTAGTAGTCCTAGAACAATATCTTAGAGGAATTCCTGAACACATAAGAGCCTATTTAAGAGAGAGAGGTTAAGAAACTTGACAAAGCTGCTACATTGAGTGAAGATTTTAATATAATTTCTAGCAAAAGAAATTATAATGTCAAGTTACCAGAACCAACAACGCACAGGTTTCAGGTCTCATCCAAATTTCAGGAACATTACAACTGGAAATCCTTCTAGTGGCTATGCCAATACAAAGTCAGGTAACACCCTCAGCAATTGAATGTTAAATCCTCATCATCCAGTCTGTTTTCAAGACAGATACAGAAGACTAATGTTGTCTGCTACAAGTGTGGAAGAGTAGGACACTACAGTCGAGATTGTTATCAGACACAACAGCAGACCAAACCAGTTGGTCAAGTGGCCAAAGGTGACCAGGTGAAACAAACTGTGAAGAGCAGTGTGGGGATTGAGACCAAACAAGCTGAATGTTTAGCAACCAGTGGAAATATAACTTCAAGCAGTGAGTGGCTGAGCAGCTTGGAGGCTTTTAAGCCATATAACTATGACGGTATGCTGGCAACTCAAAGAGGGAGTGTGCAGGTACCAGACAAGGTATCATGTGATTCAGGGAGTAGTTCGTGGTGCTCACCTACAGTTGGAGAAGAGTCTCACAGGAGAGTCAGTTATTTTGAAGGGTATAGGAGGAGAAGAGGTGCTCCTATATGCCGCTTGCATTTGTCCTGTGAATTGGTGACAGGAAATGTTGATTTTGCTGTAAAGGACTCACTAGCTGTTGAAGGTGTACATGTTTTACTGGGTAATGAAGTTGGTGGTGTACCATTTGTTCCTTGTCCTATAGTGACAGACAAACCATTAAGGATTAGTCCTACAGTTAGATTTAGAAGAAAAAACCCCACCTGTTTCCAAGTTGTGTAACTACCAAGAGTATGAAGAGAACTATGTCTGCAAGTGAAGATACTGAGGATTTACCTGCACCAGAAGAATCAAGTGACGAATCTTTAAGATTAGAAGAACTGTTCCAGGAAAGTGAAGTTTCCCCTAGTGGTAGTAATGAAGAGATTTCCCAAGAAGAGGATCCTGTTGTTATTGAAGAGACTCAGTAGTCAAAAGTGTTCCTGAAGATGTAGTGAAACTACAGTTGCAGATTTAGTGGATATGGAGAAGTTCAGCCGTTTGAAGTTGGTCAAGTGACTAGAGAGAAGCTAATGAAACTGCAGAAGAGGGATTCAACGTTGGCTAATTTGTTCTTCAGTTGTTGATCAAGAGATGCAACAAACTCTCCACCTGTTATTATCTAAAGGAATGGATTGCTAATGAGGAAGCATCGACCTGCAGATATACCAGGAAGTGCCTGAATGGGGCGAATATCATCAAATTTTGATTCCATATCCATTGAAGGAAACAAGTTGTAGCAGAAGCGCATGAGTCTGGACATATGGGAATCAGGAAGACTGTTGAGATTATGAAGTATTTTTTCTGGCCTGGACTTCACAAGGATGTTAGCAGGTTTTGCAGAGTGTCACACATGCCAGATAGCTGGAAACCAATGAAACCAATTCAGAAGCACCCTACAACCCATTAGAAGTTAGAGGAGAACCCTTTATCAAGGTAATTATAGATGTGGTTGGGCCACTTCCGAAAACAAAGAAAGGAAATGGAATATCTATTAACATTAATGTGTCCAGGGACTAGGTATCCTGAGGCGATTGTATAAGTGCAAGGTAATTGCTGAGAAGTTGGTGAGTTTTTCTCCAAGTTTGGAATACCAGAAATTGTACAAAGTGATAGAGGAACCGACTTTACTTCAAAATTATTCCAGGATGTGATGAACTTGTTAGGAGTAAAGCAACAGTTATCAACTGCTTACCATCCAGAGACTCAAGGAGCCAAGGTTCCACCAGACATTGAAAAGTATGTTAACTAAGTATTGTAATGAATCAGGAAGGGAATGGGATACTAGTTTACCTTTAATGTTATTTGAAGTTAGGAATGCTTATCAGAAAGCATGGGATGTTCACCAAATGAAGTGATTTTGGTTGAGACATTAGAGGTCCATTGAAGATTCTTGCAGAGAATTGGGAAGAAAATCAGAGGAATTCCAAGGAGAATATGTGAAGAACTTTGAGAAAGGTTAAGAGAAATTAGAAAATTCTCTTTAGAAAATTTGAAAATAAGTCAGAGAAAATGAAAAGAAATATGATGCTAAGACTAACCTAAGAAATTTTAGTGTTGGAGAGCAAGTTCTAGTGTTCTTACCAGTGAAAAGATTTCCCCTTACAAATAAGTTTCTAGGTCCTTATAAGATAATAGAGAAGTTAAGTGACTGAGCTTATGTGATTGAAACACCTGGGAGAAGGAAACGACAGAGGAAGATACATGTGAACCTTTTGAAACCTTACTTTTTAGAGACTAGAACTGAAACAGTGTCTATAACCCAGACAACTTCACCTACAGAGGACGATGATGGCTACGAATTGGGAGCTGAAAACAAGATGAACAATTCTTCAATACTGGAATATTTGGAGAACAAATTAAAACATCTGAGTGTTGAACAAAGTAATGAATTAAGCGAAATGATTCAAAGTTTCCCTGAAATTTTTGCAGATATACCTAGGTGTACCGATCTGACAAAGTATGAGATAAAGATCAGAGAAGATGGAAAACCTTTTAAACAAAGAGCTTACCACATATCACCTTTTAATCGAGATGTTTTGAAAAAAGAAATTAAATATTCATTGCAGCATGGATTAGCAGAACCCAGTTCAAGTCATTACAGTTCTCCTTGTGTGTTGATGAAGAAAACCAGATAGCTCATTTACGAAGTACACATGGTATGTGAAACTGATTTCCATCAATGTGGCTGTGGGTATCCCTTGTGTCTTATTGATCAATTACTTGATAATATTGGGCAAGCCAATTTTGTTCCAAAATAGACTTATTGAAAGGATATTATCATATTCCCTTAGATGAGGATGCCAAGTTGCTGTCAGTTTTCATTATTCCTTTTGGACTGTATCAGAGTGTAACCTATACTGTGTAAAGATAGAGAACATTTTTGGAAAGAACAGTGTAACTGTAGATTATTTGTCCCGTTCCGAATCATTGGATTCAAACCTGGGATAATTAATCTTCTGGGGGGAGGAATATAATATGTCTTATGATATGTATGTTTTATGTAAAGTTAATATGTTTTCTGTACTTTTGATATATTCTCTCTTGAATTTCTCATGTACTGTGTGTTGAGATGTCAGGTCTCAGATCTTAAAGGGTTGGTTGACTGTGTGGTTTTAGAGATAAGATACATTTTCCTGTTTGGCTCTTGTGTTTGCACAGCTGAATGTTTGTTCAGGTGTCAAGGGGGTGACCATGGTTTGTCCCTTTATGCGAGAGAGGCCCTAAACCACTTAAGTTGTCAACTAAAAGGGAGATGAGATGACAGGTTTAGATAACAGTGGCTGGTCTAAAAGTTTATTGTTTGCTAAAGAGATGTGGGATGACAGGTTTAGATAAGCTGCTAAATCCAGAGGCCTTTTCTTTTTGAACAGGTGGGGTACAGGAAATCCTCTCATTTAAAGGATGTATGCTGACAGGCGCAGATGGCTATTTTCTGCAGAGAATAATTCCTGATTATTTCCCTCCACCAGGGAAAAAACTCTGTTTATTCCTTTTTTTTTTCCAGGGAAGATTCCCAGAGTGACCCATTTCCAAAAATGCCTAACTGGCAACATAGGTTTATTCTTATAGTAGATTTCTGGGAAACTGATCATTCCAGACAGAGACTCTGTAGAGTTTGGTTAGGTTTTGTCTCTCTCTCTCTTATCCCTCTCTCCCTTCAGAAGAGAGTAAAACTTATAAGTTTGGTGGTCATTGTTAATAATATTTAATGTTCCCTTGGTAAGATCTGACATAGGAAAAGTGTCGTAGCAGTGTAATAGGTGCCTTAGATAAAAGTGTTTCTGCTGTGGCAAGAGTTTTGTAAAAGTGTTCAGAAACTTGTATAAGATAAAGTGGTTTTTTACTTATTTTTACCATGGTAAAAAGATAGAAACTTTAAACAGATTTTGCCTTAGTGAAATTATTGTTGATAAACCTTTTGTGCATTTTTTGTATGTTCTTGTTGTTGCATTTTTTATGTTTGTTCTTGTGTTTACCATTTCATAGTGTTACCCAAACTTTTGTGTTGGTGATTTAACATTTATTTACTTAGCATTTTAAAAATTTTTTGATACTTTAACATTGCATACTTGATTTGATTTTCATTTGTTAAAATTTCTTTTTGAAATCTTGAGAAAATCTTAATAGTTTGAATTTTGCTTTGTTAACATAATTTCTTGATAAATTAAAGTTTTGTGAATTAATCTTGTTTAAGAATTAATTAAATATTGTGTTTTTTTCAAGTAATAGTAAATTTTTCAGATTGTGAATTCTAATTATAACTTTTGAAGATAGAAATAAATTTTTGTATTTAAAGTTTTAAAAACACAGCATTTCATTTTTGGCCATTAGTGAATAGGGTTATTTGTGTGTGCAATAGACATGTTTTGTTCTCCTTCCATAAATGGAAGTGAATGAAGACCAGAGAAACAATTATAGTTGTTTGATGGAGTGATGCCCTTT
>NC_089752.1:77069259-77091759 GCF_040412425.1 Macrobrachium rosenbergii | reverse complement strand
ATAAAAACTCCATTAGATACCATCCAGTTTGAATGAGGTCCTTTAGTAATTCTACTAATGCACAGAACAATTGTGTATGTGATAAAGTTAATATATATATATATATATATATATATATATATATATATATATATATATATATATATATATATATATATATATATATATATATATAATTTCAATGAAGGACACCTCTTCCAAGCCAACTCTCCTTTCAAGAACATCATTTTCAAAAGATGTTAAAGTAAAATCATTTCATATCACTGTTGACAGTAACAGTCGATCGTGAGAGAATTTGCCTTCTACAAAAGATTCTTTTATTCTTTCCTTTGGCGTGTCTTTTCTTTAATTCCTTCCAGACCATGTGACTTTGTTAAAACCTGTTCCAGGTCACTTCACCGCACTTGGAGCCAAGCCTCAATCGTGATGTTATTATTATTAATAAAACAGTTTAACCAGACCACTAAGCTGACTATCATCTCTCATAGGCTCAGCTCCGAAGGATTTGGATGAAATGACAGGTCTATGTTAGAAGCCTAGCACTAGAACCAAATATAGGTCATTTGATATAGTGGGATGAATGAATGAGAATCAAATTAAAACTGCACAGAGGCACACACTCACAGTGAACACACTCACACAATAAATACATACATACATACTATGTATCCATATATACTACCAAAAAGATATATTAATATATTAATATTTAAAATAAACTAAGAAAATTTTCAATTCTGAATATGAAAACCCATTACACCCATAAGGGTTTTTGTATTTCTATTATTTGCCTTTTATATTTTATCAATTAAATCACAGCTCCTCATGAACATAAAAATTGGTATTACTGAAAATGTAACAGATTCTGACAAAATTTCCTTCATTGATCTACTTCCAAAATTTGATAATCGCTGCAGGTTACATTTTGGATATTCACACAATACATGTTTCACATTTATCAACACTTTGCAATCTGGGCATCTGAGAGGAGGGCCACATGGACTGTTCATGAAGTGTCCATGTGTCAAATGAGTATGGCCTATTCGAAGACGCATCAGAATTACTTGTGTGTCTCTCTCTCTGATATGATGAACTCCATTTTCCAACATTGAATTTTACCTGTTTCATTTATTATTTCTTGCGTTCTTCTATCCCATATTACATTTACTTGCAATGATTGTTTTTATATATCTTATATAGTCACACAGGGAATGTCTCCACATTTGCTCTTTGTCATATGGATCGCTTCTTTGGCCGCTTTATCAGCTTCTTCATTTCCTTTAATCCCTTTATGGGCCGGGATCCAACATATTTCAATATTTTTTTCCATTATTATACAATTTATGGAGTGAAAACTTAATTTGTTGTGCAATATTGTTTTTTTTTTTATTATAGCTTTGAATAGCTTCTATAGCACTTCTGGAGTGGCTATAAATCATAAAATTATTACATGAGGTTTCTCTAATTAATTTTATGGCTAATGCTATTGCACATAACTCAGCTGTAAATACCGAGGCATTACCTGTTAGAGAGAATTGGTACGTTTTGTTAGGGGATACTGCAGCATATCCCACTCCACATTATGACTTAGATCTGTCGGTGTATATTGCATAATGTGACCTTTTGGATTATATGTTCACTGTATGTTGTCTATGGTGTTCTCATAGGTATATGAATAACTTTTTGATAAATATTTTAAGTGTGTACAAATTCTCACTATTAATTGTCCAAGGAGGAGGTAATTTTAATATTAAAGGTAACTGTACATTTATATTTAAGAAGGACTCAAACAATCTTCTAGCTCTAATTGGGAAAAGGCAGTGGATGATTGTTTATAATACATCTCTTAACTAAATATTTTTTGTTTGAGATTCATTTGTCTGAATTTCAGAGCACTCTCCATTGTCACTAGCTCTCTATGGAGAGAGAGAGGTAGTTCACCACATTCAACTTGTAAAGAAGACAATGGTGACGATCGAAAAGCTCCTGAACATATTCTAAGGCCTTCATTATGAACTGGGTCTAACGTTTTCAGCGTTGCGTCCGATGCCGAGCCAAATATTTCGCTACTATAATCAATGATGGACAGCACAGTTGCTTTATACAGTACAGTAAGGGTATGTCTATCGGCTCCCAAAGTAGTGTTCGATAGTTTTCTAATTAGGTTTAATGCTCTTTTACATTTTGATTTCATGTATGTTATGTGAGCTTTCCAGTTCAAGTGAGTATCAAATACTAATCTAAAAGTTTGCTGTTTCACACCAGTATGGAATGATTTCTGATTTTTAAATCTAATTCTTCATCTTCTTTTCCAATTTCTTTATTTTCATTAAACATTATCGCTTGAGTCTTTGTATAGAAAATGTGAAGATTACAGATGAGGCCTATTCATTTATTTTTATTATAGTTTTATTAGTGATTTGCTCTGCATGTTTTGCGCAAGATGCTGAATAATACATGGCAAAATCGTCCATAAACAAGTTACTTTTAATTCCAATAGGTAGATTATTACTGATATCATTTATTGCAAAAAGTAAACAGTGTGCCACTGAGGACACTTCTCAAGAACACCACTTTGCTGGAAATGTACTTGACAATACATCATCAATTCTCACTTGAAAAGTGCAATTTTGCTAGAAAGCTTAGGATAAACCATAAATGTCCACGGATGCTGTTTTTATGTAACGTTTTTAATATTTCATATCTCCATTTTAATATTGCATATCAATGTAGCATCATATGCCTTTTCAATGTCAAAAAGATGGCTACAGTAATTTGTTATCCTCTCTCATATGTGGTCTTCCAAGTTAGACAGTGAATCCAGTGTAGATCTGTTACATTGTGACCCAAATTGAGTGGGAGCCAAAATTTTGTTTTCTAGAATGTACCATTTTTTCTAGTAATTTCCATAAACAACTTGTTAAAGAAATTGGTCTGTAATTGTTTACAATACTGGGATCTTCTCCTGGTTTGGGTATAGGAATAATTATAGCTTTACGCCATCCATCAGGAAATAAATCTCGAAGCCATAAGTGGTTATAAAACTCTCATAGGTATGACTTTGCCAAAGGTGCTAAATGGCAGATTATTTCAAAACAAATACTGTCACCTCCAGGGGCAGATTTATTACTGTTCAACAGAGCAAATACCAACTCTTCCATATTAAATTTCTGTTATAATATATATCTTCATTGTTTCCAAAATTTAGTGTTATTAATTCTATACTATTTTTCTTTTGTGCGGAAATGCTCATCTAAATTTTTGTCACTAGTTACTTTTGCTGAACGCTTTCCTATTACATTATCATTTTGAGGATCAAGTATTCTTTTTCCCATCTTTCAAAGCAAGGCGTTCAGTGATTTAACCCTTTAACCGCTTAGCACGTATATATAATGTAGCGCCACCAACGATGCCCTGAGCCGTTTGAATAGGCAATGCATATATGTTACAGGCAGATAGCGAAACCAGGCATTTCACGAACTGCCTGAAATTTCAGGCAGATAGCGAAATGCACTTAAGGACATTTGATCCCCAGGGCTAGTACTAAACATGAGCAAATACATTTGACCCCCCAGGGGCTAGTACTAAACACGGCGAAACAGTGTAGGTGAGTCACTGTTTCGCTGTGTTTAGTACTACCCCTGGGGGATCAAATGTCCTTAAGTGCATTTCGCTATCTGCCTGAAATTTCAGGCAGTTCGCGAAATGCCTGGTTTCGCTATCTGCCTGTAACATATATACGGGGAGCAGATGTTTTGACCGTGGCGTTTAGTACGTATATATACGATCGATTTTTCCTGCCTCCCTTTCAATGTTAATCCACTAAAATGTTTTCCCTGGGTCCGAGGAAGTCTTGTTGACCATATCCAAACAAAAACACTTCTTCCCGAACCCCCTTTTTTCATAACTTTCCTGATTTTCTATATCTAATGCGGGAATTCGCGAGTCACTTGGCGACATCGCTATGTAGCGAGACAACACTGCTGGGCTGGTTCGTTCTCTTACAAGAAATTTTCGTCTTTCGACGCATGGGGTAGAAGGGCTATAATCCTATCTAATCCAATTTTGTATTGGTAATGGGTTACTTTCTTTCATCGTCCAATCTAGCGCAAAATGAAAAACAATAGGTAATCAGGTTTATTGACATTATTCCAACTGAAATATGGAAAATGTACTCACTTGACTGTTTTATTATTTTACGACAGGTTCATGTGCATGTGACTGAATTTGTGATGCGCTTCATTCTGAATAATGACTGAAAATGCTTTGTTTACTTAATCTAAATTGCTAATTTATTTCAACAATTTAACTTCTTAGCATTTCATAAAAATTATTTATAGTTGCGGTATATTATCTTATGCCACATATACACGCATATATATATATACATATATATGTATGTGAGCAAGAGTATATATATATATATATATATATATATATATATATATATATATATATATATATATATATATATATATATATATATATAAATTATACATAACATTCGAATAATTCAATTGTTGTTACTTATGAATAAATCCTGAAACGTCACAGATCACAGGTTAGATCTAGAACGAACACTCAAACATGAAACAATACACAAAGACCATAATCTAAATGAAAGTTACGTAAAAAATTCTTGCACAAGAGACAATGCTGAAAATTCACCCGACAGTGAGAATGATGAAAACGACAACAGAGGCTAACAAGGTCAAGACAGGAAAATGAGGTCTGTATTTGATGAAGGTGAACGGGTTGCCAGTAATTT
This sequence comes from Macrobrachium rosenbergii, assembly GCF_040412425.1. Taxonomy (NCBI): domain Eukaryota; kingdom Metazoa; phylum Arthropoda; class Malacostraca; order Decapoda; family Palaemonidae; genus Macrobrachium; species Macrobrachium rosenbergii. The sequence goes on along the minus strand of NC_089752.1, from coordinate 77,086,991 downwards.
CCGGTCATAATGATTTCATTGATAACAGTGTCAGTTTCATTACATCGATAAAGGAAAATTTAAAACTAGATGATGAAATTTATTTATCGCCATTTTCTTAATCAAATATCTTTAGTCGTAGAGAGAGAAAGAGAGAGATAACTTTTCTTTGTATTGCTCCTTTACTCCTTCCTTGAACACTGATGTCATAAACAGTAATGCAAACTCTAACAATTTTGGCATTGATAATTCTAACAACTATAAAAAGAACAATTAGCATACGGATCAATGGACAGAGACAACATGATGTTTAATATCTATATATATATATATATATATATATATATATATATATATATATATATATATATATATATATATATATATATATATATATATATATATATATATATATACATACATACATATATACTGTATATGTATGTATATGTGTGTGTGAGTGCATATTTAGATTTATAGTGCACATAGAAACTCTGCACACACAACATGTGTCATTAGCTACGTTTCCAAACTCTTCCTGACTTATAATCCGACTTCTGTAAATTTTGAATCAACTTCTTCTGTACTCGCTACATCAAATACAGGGTCTGTGTTACCTTGGATATAGTTATATGGGTTTACAGGCAGTAAGGATCGAGCTCTGATTAACTCCAACCCCTTCATGTTTTGCCTTTCTTCTTTCTTCTTCTTGTCTCTTTGCTCTATCTCTTTCGTCTTCTTTCTCTGCCTCTTCACTTCATCTCTTCTTCTCTTGCTCTATCACTTTCTTCTTTTCTCTTTATCAGCCTGTATCTGCAGTCTGAGTAAGTTTCGTCTGACTCTAACACCTTCATTCTACTCCAAAATTCTTCTGAGTCTAAACTCCTAAATTCTGCCTACATCACCATTCTCATTCTTTGCCTTGCCTTATTTGAGAATTCTATCTCAGCTGCATTCAACAATTCATATGCCTCCGCTAATTCTCCATCTACTTTACCAGAGCTTATTAATGCTTTGTGCCTCACTCATATCAAAAGTAACATTAGCCCCACATATTATTGCAAAGCGAGTCCACTGTCCCTTAGTCAGGTGAGATTTAGATTACTTTCTGATGGTTGGAGCTGCCAGAAATTCCTGAACTTCAAACCGAGCCATTTTTCTAGTTTACTCAACAAGAAGGGTTTACAATTCACTTCAAAACAATTATATGGTTATTCTCCTACTAAAAATATAATTCAACAGATCACGCAGTATAAATCATAAACTATAGAGTGGATATTCGCTTAGTTCTCCTTAGACAATGGGCACCACCAATTTAATTTCCTGGTCTGGATAACAAATCTTTTGATTTCCCGGGTCTGGCCACCAAATCTTTTGTTACGAAGTGATCAAGCACCTGGTTATTACACAAATAATAATACCAAAAGTTACCAAACATTGACTAGGGATACTTGAAACCCATAACAAAGAGTTACTGAATCCCTCTAAAGGTATAATGATCCCATAAACTTACTTCTATCACTTGAGAAAATCAACAACTTTATCAAGTAATGATGAGGCAACAATTATTAAGTTATATCCAGACTAGTGGAATACGGTTTCACTTCAACGAAAGCACTGTAACTGTCTCTCTGTCTCTATTTACCTACATGTCTTAGGTGAACAAACAGATGCATCACTTACCTGGTACATATTCAAACAACATCTCTAATTACTGGTGACTTCAAAGAAAGGTTAGGTTTTAAAACTTTAAACAAACAGGTTTATTTCTAAGTTCAAAAGTTATATGTAAAGTCTACAATCTCAAAAGATTTACCACTAACAAATATAAGATTTAAGTATTTCTTAATCAAGTTTAATTAAAAACTTTAATTTATTAAGAAAGCAGTTTGATTTATAAGAATTGACTATTAACTATCACTATGCCAAGTATATACCTGATTAACCATTACAACAGTCACCAAAATATTACTGACTGAATCTACATAATATACTTAAAATCTCAATAACAGGTAGGCACTAACAAAATGCTAAGAAATCACCAGCAAAACACAGTAATAATAAAATTATAATAATGTGATAGCACAGACATATAAGAATGCGATATGCAAAAATGGAAATATACCAATCACCAAAAATGTGCCTAAAGACTATATCAATCTTTAGAAAACACTGTTAAGGCACTAAGACTTATTCAAAATAATAATTCTCTTTTACCAAGAATATCACTTTAACTCTTGACAATACAAACCTCAGTAATCACCACATTACCTTTTGTAATTATTATACTATTATACATCTCCTCAACACTTGCATAAAATAATATTCCTAAAATAATATAAGGTGTTATAACATGTATAACCATTTTATAAGTGTTTATATGTCTCTGTGAAAATTTTGATGTTTGGCTTACAGATTCGTCATTTATTGTGAAGACGTGATTTTAAAATGTCTTTTTCTTGCAGATAAGTTATATATCATGTAAGCTTACAATACTATGGAATAATTTTTCCCTTTGTTCAATGTTTGAAGTTGTATTGTGAAATTCTTATCAGATCATCACATCCTGTTTACGGAGAGAGAGAATAAAGAGTTTACCGCTTCCATATTTGCACAGGTGTCTGTAACTCACACTAAGGAAAAAGAATTCTCTTATGTTATCATGATGAGCTGTTACCCAATCGGCGAGTTCTCTATTATTTGTGTGTTCTCTATGCTTAACATATCGTTATTAGCTGTGTCTATGCCTATTCTGTTCGTAATCTGAGAAAGAGAGAATGAGGAACAAGTGAGATGAGTGGAGTTGCTTTGGGTCTAAAAGCGTTTTCCATTGTTTGCTAGCCAGGAAGACTCCCAAAAATATGTTTTTCTGCTTAGCCCTGAAGAGCAAATGTCCATCATGTAGATAAGGGTACGGCGCTCGAAACTCAGCCGTGTGTATTCATATACGTGTATTCTGTAGAATAAGGAATTATGTGTTCTATGAATACCCTATGTGTATTCTTGAGTATTCTGGAAGGGCCTGATGGAGAGTTAAAAGTGCAGTACTGTTCTAAAGACACCCGCAGTCTGCCAGAAACGTCCCTGAGTGAAGCATCTCTCTCTCTCTCTCTCTCTCTCTCTCTCTCTCTCTCTCTCTACATATAAGGGAAATAACAGAAAGGTTTCTGGTTGTAAAAGCTTTGTTAAACTCACCCCAGGAGTGTGTAGATTTTGTAGAAGGTGATCAGGAATATTATTTTGTGCAAGTGTTGAGGAGATGCATAATAGTGTAATAATTACAAAAGGTAATGTGGTGATTACTGAGTTTTGTATTGTCAAGAGTTAAAGTGATTTTTTGGTAAAAGAGAATTATTATTTTGAATAAGTCTTAGTGCCTAACAGTGTTTTAAAGATTGATATAGTTTTTAGGCACATTTGGTGGTTGAATATTTGCATTTTGCATATCGCATTTTATATGTCTGTGGCTATCACATTATTATAATTTTATTATTACTGTGTTTTGCTACTGATTTATTAGCAGTTTGTTAGTGCCTACCTGTTATTGAGATTTTGGAGAATGTGTATGTGGATTCCAGTCAGTAATATTTTGGTGACTGTTTGTAATGGTTAATCAGGTATATACTTGGCACTTGAGTGATAGTTAATAGTCGATTCTTACCTAACCAAATTGCTTTCTTAATAAATTAGTTTTTTTTAAACTTAATTAAGAAATACTTAAATCTTACACTGTTTTCAATTAGTGGTAAATCTTTTGAGATTGTGAACTTTGCATATAACTTTTGAACTTAGGAATAAACCTGTTTGTTTAAAGTTTTTAAAACATAGCGTTTCATTTTGATCACCAGTAATTAGAGACATTAATGAATGTGTACAAGGTAAGTGATGTATCTGTTTGTTCACCTAAGACTTATGTAGGTAAAATAGAACCAGAGAGACAGTTACAGTGTTTCGTTGAAATGAAAACCTATATTCCACTAGTTTGGATATAACTTAATAATTGTTGCCTCATCCATAACTTGATAAAGTTACATTGATTTTCTCAAGGATAAGTGTTTATGGGACTGCCATATCTTTAGAGATTCAGTATCTCTTTGTTATGAGGCTCTGCCATCTGGTCGATGTGAGTGTAACTTTGGTATTATTATTTGTGTAATAACCAGATAAATCCAGGTACTTGGATCATTTCAGGTAACAATATATATATATATATATATATATATATATATATATATATATATATATATATATATATATATATATATATATATGTAGATTAAATCATTGTGGAAGGTGATAATTAAAAGATCAGGTACCAAGCTCTTCGTGTATAGCGCACACTTCTTTGGGGGTACAAAGACCCCGAAGAAGACACGCAGTGCAATACGAAAGCGCTTTGATACCTGGTCTTTAATTTTCACCTTTCCTTTACATCTACTTCTATATTTTGTCATGTGTGCGGTTTGGTGAGTTATTGCTGACATACATATGTACGTACATTCACAGAACTACACTCACATACATTAACTCTTAATTTCTCAAGACCAGCAGGACCATACCTTGTACGAGAAGTGGTTCTTCGTGTCGGGATCCGCAGCCGTCATCTCCAGGAGGGTCACGTTATTTGCGGGACCTTCCCCCCACGTCTCGTCCACTTCCAGCTCCCAGAACTGCCGAGCAAGTCGCGGAGAGTTGTCGCTCGTCCGTCAGATGAACGACCACTGTGTTCTGTGCCTGCAAACACGACGCCACCAGATATGCTCGATTTCCGGTTATACTTTCTCTGCTTTTAATTTACTTTGCGGAATTTTCTGATTATGTGCAATTTTTCCTGTTTATTAACCTATTCTGCGCAATTTTTCTGCTTAAGAATCTTTTCTTGGCTTATTCCATTTTCTCGTTATTAAATCTAGTCTTTGCCATTTCTTTACTTCATATTAATCTATTCTAGTGTAATTCTCTTTTATCAATCAATTAATCTAGTTACGGTAATTCCTTTTTTGTGTTTATTCATTTATACTATGTAAGTTTTTCTGCTTAATAATCTATTTCTTTCGTAACTTTTTTGTGCTTATTAATCTATTCTTGTGTAATTCCATTTTCTACTTACTAATCCATTCTTATGTAATTTCATTTTTTGTCTATCAATCTGTTCATGAGTAAATAAGTATTTCAGGTGTGTATATATTGTGTGTGTATATATATATATATATATATATATATATATATATATATATATATATATATATAATATATATAATATATATAATATATATATATATATATATATATATATATATATATATATATATATATATATATATATATGTATATATATATATATATATATATATATATATATATATATATATATATATATATATATATATAAATTACTTTTTAAGAGGTTTAACAGGTTCAACTAATGTTTGTAGTGGGCATATTCTCCAGCAAAATGGTGCTTGCACAGTCTTCAAATATGGATGTATGTACTGTAGACTTTCCCCCTTAATTATTCATTATTCTTCTTTAATAAATGTGAACAGTATTTTGTATGGTTCCAAGTTGAGTATATTTCGTAATTTCTCAATGTCAGAATTATAATGTTTGGAATAAAGAGTAGACTGTCTATTTTCATAATATAAAGGACGTCATATTCCTCGGGTAATCAATATCATTTGATGTTCGACAATGCAGTCTTCATGACACTTCAGACGTGCCAATCATTGCGCTCTTATGTGACCCTGAAGGAAAGATGTTTTAATAGCATTACCCAGTGTTCTTCTTCTCTTGCCTATCGGTATCATAAATACCTATTACGTCAAAAATTACGTTAGTATTTTGGTAAGAGTAAATATGGCATGCATTACTTGTAGACTGTTACGTTACACACTGAAAAAAATATATGAATATTATTATATTATCAATATTACAATATCGATTCGTCTCTATAACTCGAGTCCTTCACAGGTAGCTATGTCTCTGAGACTCCCTTCAGCAATCAGAATTATGTCCACCGCACCGTACAAACTCATTATCCAGCTGAATAGTCCAAATGGCGCTGTCGAGAGCAAATATCTCTTAGCAAATGAGATGGGAAGTCTGGCCTCCGCATGCCCTATGCTCTAATATATCGCAAGGGCATGTTAATTAATTGTAATTAATTCTTAACGTCGTCGCCTCGTAGCGTACAAAGGGATAATAAAATGTATATTTTCTAACACATGAAATGCAAATGGCTAGAGGTCTTGACAGAAGGAAGATGAAATTTTTATAATGATACAAATATTCATCTTGTTTTGGAAAAAGTGAACGTAAATATTAGACTAACGAATAAGGATGCTTCTCAAAGAGGCTAAAAAATCATCCCAAGAGATGATAAAGTTTAAGACTGGATCTATCGCACTTTGTCGAAAAAATAATAATCTTGAAAGCATTTAGAAAGTGGAATTGATACACGAGAAATCTGCTGTTGAATTGTATACTCCAGTTGTTTATAAATAGGAAAACGGCACTTACAGGGAAGGGAAGTACTTCCACAGTGATACATTAGCACTTAAATTCGAATCGGACAGAGGAAGTGCCAATCCGAATTAAATAACTGAACACGAACTGGAAGACGCAATACGGACCTATTATTTAAAACTATATATATATATATATATATATATAGCATATATATATATATATATATATATACATATATATATATATATATATATATATATATATATATTTATATATATATATATATATATATATATATATATATATATATATATATATATATATATATATATAATAAGTATACATATATATAAATATATATTGCTACATCTTCCCGAACAAATGCTTAATTTAAAGCTGAAAAATAAAAATACAGTGCATTACTTAGCACTGCCTGACAAGGAAGGGCGAAAGGAATAAGGCTCCTCCCTAAACCCATTAATTGAACTCTGCATATCTCTCCCACTTTCTCTCTTTGAACATGTGACTCTGGGAAACCCTTTGTTTTCAGAACACGAGGCCAGGAGGAGATTAGTTTCTGGTGAGAGGCAGAATAAACCAGATTAAGAGAAAGGTGTGGTTCCTAGTAACACCTGGAAAGGGCTCACCACGAGGCGACCCGCGATTCAAATGATGCGCGCGCATAGGGGAACAACACTAACCCCACCTGCATGAGGAAAGCATCGTGATCCCTGACCTGAGGTCTTAAAAGGGCCTGACCAAAGAAATGAGAGTTAGATACAGCTAGATGCAAGTGAGACACTATCCTCCCTTTGCATTCCCACCTTATTCAGAATGCCATGCCCCTACCGCATGGTCCTATCTTGTAGGGGGCTTTAGTATTCTTACCAGTGAAGACTTATAGCCCTATTCCACTGCCATTACCCACACTGAAGCCACCTCTTCTATAAGGTAAAGTGATCTGTTGCAAAGGTTCTTTTCATTGAGTCACACTGTTTTAATTCTCACCCTATACTTCCTATTTTCATTTCTAAGTGCTAGTATTTCCATCTTAACCTCCCCTTGTTAGAGCAGTGTTACAAAAATTACAGTGTTTGAGTAATTATGCAAAATCATGAGTTCAAGGCACCCTTGGTACCCTCTGTGCACTGCCTTGTCCTATACATATTTTACTGTGTCCTAACTGCCCTTTAATTTGCAAATTGCTCCGTTTACAGAGGGATCCTCATGGAATTCTTCCTTGATTGTGCCTTGCTGTTCATGAACCAGCATCACATCGACGGATCTTTCCTTCGCGTTCATAGCTGCAATTACTTCCCAGGCCTTACCTGGCCCGATTAGTTCATTTCATCTTCTGATTGTTCATGTAATGTAAATATATGTAACCTTAAACTTACCCTAAAGTGTTATGCTTACAACTGTGTTGTGAGTAGAGCCCTCAGCTCACTTTTCCACTTTTTTTTACGATTTCCTGAACCAACAGCACAGATATTGTAAAATATTGAGGTAATTAAACTTAAATCATTCATTTAGAGTTTATAACTGGCTCATGATGTTTTTCAAGGTTAAATCGTAAAAATGGGGACCGCGAAGGTTAGATCTTAAGTCTGCAAATTACAGACAAATCTTTGGCCCCTTGAGCTTGCAATATTTGCATCAGCGAAGCTAGGCTGGATACGAGACGAGAAACGGACCTTAGCATAAAAATCCGCAAGCGCACAGTCAAGGAGTCCCACACAGTATTTTTATTTTATGTTAGGATAGGAAGTGAAATTGTGACTGAAAAGTTATCAGGAAGAGAGAGTTAGCACCAGTTACCCACCCCTGCATGAGGGCTTGCATGTTTTTCATATAGGCAAGCTAGTAAATTACAAAGAGTTGTAAAAATGGAAATAGTGCTTGTATTTCCTCCGAGTTATCCACACAATTTGTCGTCTTGGAATTTTTAGCTAGGCACATGTTAAAACCCATAAAGGCCAGCCAGTAAATGCTGTATCACTAGAGTTGAGAGTTTTACTTCTCTCTCTCTCTCTCTCTCTCTCTCTCTCTCTCTCTCTCGTATCTTTCCTTGAAAGGGCCCAACTCTAAGGTAGCGCACCCGGGGTAGCGGCGTGGAAGTTATTTGTAGCAGGAACAAGTGGTTCTTTAAAAACAGTTATTAAATTATAAATTACTAAGGTTAAAAGGGAAAATGATTAATTGTTCCGGTTTCTTCTTTATTTGCACTTCTTGTCTTACAGTTCCACCTATAGTTCTTAACTGTTTCTCAATGGTTCAAGACTTTTAAAATAATGGTTTCGAAGAGACTAAACGATTAGATTAAGGGTACTAAGATTCTAACGAGAATCAATTCACAGGCACCCACACTTATTGCACTGTCTTCTGTCCTTCGGTTTCTTTTGCTTCCCTAACTGGTTAGTTCGTTCTCTTTCTCTATCTTCCCCCACTCTGCTTGACTCTGCTCTTTCGACTCCCCTCAGACTCTCTCCAGACTTTACTCTGATTCTACACTGATTCCCCTTTCGACACTGTCTTTTCCTGTCCTTATATCTCCCATTTCCCTTGTGTCAACCATGACGTCATATTCTGGGCAGGTACTGCTATCCTGTGGCACCTCCTCCACTTGCTTCATTCTGACTCTTGGAAGTGTGTTTTAAGGAATTCCTGTTTATTATTGGGTATTTGCTCCTTGTAGGGCGTCTCTAGGTCTCTGGCATTGATGGCATTTGATTGGCCAAAACATCTAGACTTGACCTGTGGGCGTGGCTTATTTCCTTGGGATCTTCTTCAAAGTCAAGGGGGGTGAGGGTGTTTTCCCACACTTTACTTACCATATGTTCCCAGGCGTTTCCTTTGCAGGACCCTCGTGGATTTCAAAGGCATGGCCACATGCAATTTCTCTTAGCACCTCGTTAGTGCTTGTGTGTTCTTGAAGATATGGTTGGCGACTTGTTGTGACAGGCTGGGAGATTTATGAGTTTATGGTCCTTTCGTACTGACCCAAATGGAAATAGGATATTTCCACTTCGAAAAATATGTTTTTCTCTATTCTCTCGATACAGTCTCAGCTATGCTACCTAACTGTCTCCCGCCAGTTTTCTAAATAAACAAAACAGTATGGACTATGAGGGCTCCTAATACTGTGCACGTTTTGCAAGACAAATTCCTTCTATGAATCTGGCTTTAAGTATTAAAACAAACGTAAATGATTAAAAAAAAGAGCAAAGAAACATTAGCAATTATCTATCCAAGTTACATTTGGATTTACTCAGCCCTCATACCTAGCTGCCTAACAGGTGGATTTTGAATTCTTAAAAGTAATCGATCTCTACAATCATAAGGCGGCAACCTTCTTTTCTTGGCCGTTCTTCATGAATTTCTTGTTGGGCTCGCTGCTACAAATGAATGATAATGTCCTTACTTGTATCTTGGGCATATTCAAACATTGTGTAACCAACATGTGTAACTTACACATATGTGTAACGGCTTTATCAATGTAAGTATAGACTTCTCTTTGCATAGAAACTTCTACATTTTTAATGACTAACTCAAAAGTATGACTGGCAACTTGGGTCGGAAAAACAAGAAGTAATACATTATGATATTTTGTGACTGGCAAAACAAATAATTAAACTTTCCTATTTAAGGTATCTCTAAGAAATGAACATAAATAAACGTGTTAGCTCTACCCGGAAAAATAAGTAATTACTATTTCTACTTCTGAGTATTAGTATAATTCATGCACTCCTCTCAATGTTGACATGTTATAGGTTATGCCAAGACTTCTCCGTGATGGGTATCCTTAAAATACTCTAGATCTTACAAACTGTATCTCATTTCTTTACTTTTTACTTCTATGATTAGTACTGATGCAAATTATTCGTGATATGAAAACAAGATTCTCGTTGAAATCATTTAAAACCTGTCTTAAACTTCTACCTTATTCTTCTATTAGTGACAGTGGGTTGCAAATCCCTAAAGATACCCTTCTGACTTTAATACGTTACATTTCAGAAATTTTACTTTACTTTCTTGGTTCCTAAGTGATTCCCCTCAGGTAAAGAATAAGTAAATTCAAAGTTACGGCACCTATAACCTAAATCCTTTGTTGCAAAACCGACTAATTAAAGTAAGTATTGCAACATTATAAAAAAATTCATTGCTAAATCAACCAATGAAAAACTCAACAACAAAAGAAATCAAATACAGGAATAAGAGGATGAATTGATGGGTTTGTTCTTATCATTATTACTGAAATGTGACTCTTCTATTTCTTAGGTTATATCTAGTTCTTTCTTCTGCAATATCTTCTTCTAATTCCTCAGTCAATCCTGCCTCTCTAACTTCCTTTGTTCTCTTGACTTTATCTTTATTTATCCAAAATCCTTCTTCTTCTAATGATTCAGAATATGTGGAAGGTATTACTTCATTCACCTTTTTCACTTTCACCTTAGTCTCTTGCACGTCTGTGACCTTGTATGGCCCTGTGAATTTAGTGGCTAACATGTAATTAATTCTACTTCTTACTTCCTTATTGAGGTAAACTTCATCATATCTTGTAATCTACTGGCTTTAATCTATCATATTCTTCTAAGGCTTCCTCTAAATTCTTGTGTAATTGCTTATGAATTACCTGAAATTCCCAATTCTTATTTTCATAATGTCTTCAGAGTAATTAGGCTGTATTGGCTGATTTAGCCACGCATATGGTATCTTGGTTCATATCTAATAAAAAGCCTTTATGGGTGTTGTAGTACTTGTATAATACTTAGCGTTTAGTGATAATTGGACTAAAGGTAAATTGACGTCCCATTCAGGATCCTGTCTACTGTATGCCTTAATGCATCTAGAACCTTTCTGTTATTTCTTTCTGCTAAGCCATTACCCCAAGCTGAATGATATGGTTGTATCGTTACCTTTTCTACCTTGAACGCATCACAAATTTCTTAAACTAATGAGTTATTGAACTCAGTGCCATTATCAGATATAATGAGCTGTGGGGCAGAATACCTACAAAATATCTTATCAAAGAGAGCGATTACACACTCTTTAGCTCCTTACTAGTTAATGGTATTAACTCTGTATATCTAGTGAGTGCGTCAATACACACTATATATTTCTATTCCCCTTACTCGTGGTGTGAAGATTAGTGATTAGATCTGGCTACTCTTTCAAATGGAGTCTGCGGAATGGGATATTTCCTAGAGGTACTTCCTCATCTGTTCTTCCATTGTAACTGTTGCAAGTATTGCAGCTCTTCACGTAATTACTAATATCCTTGTAAATTCCTTTCCAATGAAAAGATCTCTGACTAGTCTAACTGTCTCATCCCTTCCTGGGTGAGCTCTCATGTCATCGTCATGCATTAACTCAGTGACTTTATTTCTTAGGCGCTTTGGTACTATTCTTTTATGGGTACTCTAGTAATTGATCAAACAGGTCACACTCGGTGACACATCAAACTAGTACGTCGTCTATGACGTTTACCGCGTCTATGGGGCATCAATTCTGTTACTTAATTCTACTCGTTCTTTTTACTAAATTCTCTTTTATTTTTCTCAAAATCAAAGATCCCCTTTAAATCTTCATCGTTTTGTTCACTTATGAAATTTTGTCTGGAAAGTTCTTCTGTGTAATGCATATAAATACATTGCTTATGAATTCGGCCTGCTCTGCTTCGTGACCTATCATGTTCATACTATCACCTTGTATACTATGCCTTGATAAGGCGTCTGCCACTATTGTCCTTCCTGGAACATATTTCCAACTCTATGTCATAGTCTTGGGCTGTCATAAACCAATGGCTCTACGTCCGGAAAAATCAGATTCTTAAGCATTTCTACTGCGGCAGAATGATCCAGTGAATACAGTTATCTTGTATCCAAATATGATATACCTGAAGTGTTTTAAAGCATCTATTAGGCTAAAGACTCTAGGTCTGTTACTGAGTAGTTTACTTCTGTGGGCTTTAGCTTTCTACTGTAATATGCTATAGCATTATATTTGTTATCATGTCTTTGCATTAAGCATGCTCCTATACCAGTGCGACTTGCATCTGTAGTTAAAAATTCTTTACTGAAGTCTGGAAACTAAGTACTGGAGAATGAGTTAACCTTTCCTTTAGTTCATCAAATACTTCTTATTGCCTTGTTTTCCATACGATGACACGTGTTCCTTTAATAACTCCGTCAGCGGTTGCAGATATAGTTGCTTGTAAAACCTGCTAATCCCAAAAATGACTTCACATCCTTCTTACATTGAGGTGTAGGATACTCTTTGATTGACTTAATCTTTAAGTCGTTTACTTCCACACCCTTTTCACTCCAGTGTGTGTCCCAGGTAGTCTATTTTCCTTCTGAGGAAATTGCACTTCATTAACTTCAATTTAAGATTCGCCTTCCTCAGTCTCTTTTAGTACTTCTCTTACCAGTTTTATGTGTTCTCCAATTATCTGTTGCTATTATCAAATCGTCTATATAGCAATGTACATCAACACCTAATAAATCACCTAAATCTAATCCATTAATCTCACAAAAGGTTACACTGGGCTTGACTTCAGACCAAAGTCATTCTCACGTATTGATATCTACCGTTACTTGTACTAAAGGCAGTTAATGGTTTTTACTTTCCTCGTCAAAAGAATTTGTAAAAATCCTTGCAACAAATCTATTGCGGTAAAGTATTTCTTGGATCCGATCGTTGTGATAAGATCTCTCATAAACGGCATTGGATAAGGATCATTTTCGGTTATCTTGTTTAAGCTTCACAGAAATCTACCACTACTCTGCTGGTTTTATCGCTTTTTGGAACTAGCAAAGTGGCAAAGACCAAGGAGATTTTGATGGTTCTATTATTCCTTGCCTATCCATTTTTTGTACTTCTCTTTCAACGATCTCCTTCTGGGAATGGGCTACTCTATAGGCTGGTATGTAGATTGGCCTTGTGTTTGGTGGAATGTCTATTCTATGCGTTATTTCACCTGTGTTACCTAGTGTATCGCCCTCCATAGCGACTATGTCTTGGTATTCACTTAGCAAATCTATGAGTTTCTCTCTTGCACAAACTTCCTTAATATCTTTCAAGTGAGACCCTATCTTAGCTCTTCTCAGTTTTATGTCCTGGGTTAAATTTTCATTTTCTTTATTGATTGGTGCTACTGTTTCCTTCTCTATAACTTGAATGGGAATGATGTGTACCTCTGCTAAACCTAATTCTGTGCCCTGTGTTAGCCTAACCTTTCCTCCTCTGTTATTCATAACCTGCAAAGCTATTTCACCCTGCCTGACTTCATGTAGACTAGAAGAGTAATGTAACCCCCTTTACTTGTGCTTCTTCAGTAAGCGTGAGAATTTCCTTCCCTTAAAAAATTAGATTTACTGTACATTCTATCCACGTGCTCTCTCCAGGTTGATTCTTAACTCCCTGTCTAATTTCAAGTAAGTTTCTTGGTTGTATTCTAAGTGAGTATTTCTCTGTTGAGAGCTTGTGCTGTATACTGAATATCTTCCCTCTGCCGTGTCTTTCTTTAGAATACTTCTCAATGAAGAGTGCTCTCGAGTCAGGGTTCTTCCTGTTAATTTACATAGAGGTATTCTAGGAATTTCATGGCCCCTTCTAATCACTAATTGCTCTCTAGGTGCATTAATGCTGATCCTTCTCTAGCCATAGTTGGATAACCAGTGTAAATGTGCAAAACCCTAGCTGTACATCTCTTACTACTGGAACCTTCTCTTTTAGTGAAATTCTTCCTTGCTTAAAAGGAAAATGTATTTGTCCTACTATTCTGATATTATTACCCTGAACGTCTGTGATTCTACAGTCTACTTGGTTCAAACTTAAGTGAGAAAAATACATCTGATACACCTTTTCTGACATTATATTCTTAGGACTTCCTGTATCAACAGAACAATGGCAATAGGTTTCTCTAGAACAACATATGAGGAAATACTGGTCTATAATTATATTCATTCCTACATTAACTTTGCTAACCTGTCTAGTTTTGGCTTAGGTTTTGCAATCGGTCCTTCCAGCTATTATGAAGGAAGACCCATTATACCATTGGAGTGAAAATTTACCATTGTGTCCTCTGATATACTCGCAGTTTGGTTGGTATCTTGATACCTATTTGAGTTTGAACCCCTATTCCTTCTAGCTTGTGGAGACTGACTACGGTCTCTACCTCTGCCCCTTGACTGGGATCTATATTTAGGTGCTGAAGCAGGTCTATTTCTGCAATCTCAAGCGCTATGCACGGCTCTCTTGTGGAAAGGGCAATAAGCTATCCCTCGACAGTCACTGGCATAATGTCCCTTCTTCTGACAGTTATAACACGTGACTGTTGAAAATCCCCCTTGAGCTGTATTACCTAACGTCCTAATTCTGGTTCTATCTGGATTCCTAGAACTATTTTGTCCTCTTTCTTCTTGTCCTATGGTGACTAAAGGTCTGTACACGGGGTTCCCTTCGTGATTTCTCCCTAAGATTCTTGCTACTTCCTCTTGGATGTCAGCTACGTCATGTGACGTCTCCCAATTACAGTTCATCTTTGCAATGACGGGTGTGGGTAAAGTTCCCAACAGCAATGCTAACTCCATCAATTTCTTACAATCTTCAAGTGACATTATTTCTTTACCCCCTTCGATCCTTGTCCATTGTGTGTTTGGAAATGCCTGACCCCACTCCTCTAAGTCGTTATATAACCGTGAACTATTTTTCTTACCCTTGTTTGATTTCCAATCATGGAGTATCTTTGCGAGACCAATAACAGGATCTGTTTCGCCTACCGGGGAATATGCTTTCCTAAGGAACGGTTTCAGTTCTTCCCAATTCTTAAGTCTTTGGTATGTCTCGGAATGGATAGCGTTCTAAGTCACCCCCTCTTTCCAAATCAAGATAACTCTTTGCTTCACTGAGTTTTTCTCTATGTGTGCCTGTTATATTATTAAGATATATGCCTACCTGCTCTATCTAATTTTCTAAGTTACAGGCACCCTGACCTTCTTTCCTTCCACAAAATTTGGCTATGTGGTTAATTGCATGTCTTTTATGTGTACCTACAGCTGTTGAGACTGGGCTAGTTGACTGTTCCCCTATCCATGGTTAAATTATTGGTTTGACTTCTTGTGTAAACAGGAGTTCTTATGCTTTTAGTTTGTGCCGAACTCCTTCTGGGCATTTATTCATTAATGACAAACACTTTCTTAAGCACTGAGTATAACGGTACAGTATTTAAGTTATGGCAGTAATAACCAAACAAATAAAGTCAACCAGTTCTTAAAATCACAAAAAAAAATTCACAAACGATCATAAACACTTCTATCCTACTTAAAGTAAAGTTAATCAATTACTAAAATGTCCCCAAACTTCTAAATTACCCATTTGCGGTGTTAAACAAAACAAAAAAAAAAAAATCCCTTAACCTCCAATTATCCTTGACAGTGCTTCAAAAAAAATTAAAGAAAAAATAATCTTCAAAAAAACTTATGATTCTCAACACCTTTAAATGAACCAAAAAAAAACGTTATGAGACTACTTGATCAAAAAATATATAAATTTCAGCTAATGAATGTTAAATAAGAAATTAAATGCTTAAAATAACCGTAGAATGACACAAATAAAATACAGAAATTATAGGTTAGTCATGCCAAAAGTTAAATGAAGTTTAGTAATACCAAATGTCGGATAAAATTTAGTAAAAAGATCAGTAGGTGCTTAGTTCAAAAAAGAGAAAAAGGAATAAAAAAACTCTTGTTGCCAAGTCTATTTATTTTACGTATGAGTTTTGTGTTTTCAAATGAATATCAATACAAGTGTTCTTAGTCGACTTAATTTTGTGTGCTTCTAACTCAAAGAAAAAAAATTCTACGTGTGTGTGTGTGTGTGACCGTAAGGACATTCTTACTGTGTGTGTCGTTTTTTTCTCTTGTCCTTCTGCGTGTATTCTCTCGGCAGCTTGATTTTGTCATTCGTAGGCCTTTGTCCAAAGGTTGGGTTGTTCGTTTGTCTTCTTCTTCACTTTCTTCTTCAGCGTCCTTCCATCACTGCGCCTTAGCTGGGGATCTTGCTCTCACTCGATCAGGGGAATCATCGGTGGCGGCGACAGGAAAAGGGCATCTCTCATTCTGCGGCATGGGCTTCTGCTTTGTTGTAGCGTTGTGTGTGTTTGCGTGTGGCGTGTTTTATTTTCTTCTTTGCAGAGTAAGTTATGTTTTGTCTTTGGTGTTTTTCTTCGATCACTTGTTTATTCTACTTTCAATTGTTTATCTCACTTCACTGTTTCGCCAACTGTTCGTGATCACTAACTGTACCACCCGCTGTTATCTTACTTAGCTGTTGTAATCTCACCGATCGCCATCGCCTGCAGCTTTTGTTATCCCATCTAGATCTTGTTATCCCACTGCTCGCCACCAGCTATTGTCGGACCCAGTTTCTTTCCTTCAAAGGGCCCAACTCCAAGGTAGCGCACCCGAGATAGCGGCGTGGAAGTTATTTGTAGCAGGAACAAGTGGTTCTTTAAAAAAAGTTATTAAATTATAAATTACTCAGGGAAAAAGGGAAAATGATTAATTGTTCCCTGTTTCTTCCTTATTTGCACTTCTTGTCTTACGGTTCCACCTATAGTTTCTTAACTGTTTCTTAATGGTTCAAGACTTTAAAATAATGGTTTCGAGAGACTAAACGAATTAGATTAAGGGTACTAAGATTCTGAGAATCAATTACGCGCAACACACTTATTGCACTGTCTTCTGTCCTTCGGTTTCTTTTCTGCTTCCCCTCACTTCGGATTAGTTCTCTTTCTCTATCTTCCCACTCTGCTTAGACTCTGCTCTTTCGACTCCCCTCAGACTCTCTCAGACTTTACTCTGATTCTACACTGATTCCCCCTTTCGACTCTGTCTTTTCCTGTCCTTATATCTCCCATTTCCCTTGTGTCAACCATGACGTCATATTCTGGGCAGGTACTGCTATCCTGTGGCACCTCCTCCACCTGCTTCATTCTGACTCTTGGAGGTGTGTTTTAAGGAATTCCTGTTTATTATTGGGTATTTGCTCCTTGTAGGGCGTCTCTAGGTCTCTAGCATTGATGGCATTTGATTGGCCAAAACATCTAGACTTGACCTGTGGGCGTGGCTTATTTCCTTGGGCTCTCCTTTGCAGGACCCTCGTGGATTTCGAAGGCATGGCCAGATGCAATTTCTCTTAGCGCCTCGTTAGTGCTTGTGTGTTCTTGAAGATATGGTTGGCGACTTGTTGTGACAGGCTGGGAGATTTATGAGTTTATGGTC